>NC_081164.1:1196792-1373300 GCF_012432095.1 Onychostoma macrolepis | reverse complement strand
TTTTCATTTAGAACTCAGCGTGGCAAATATCTCCTGGAGAGCTGGTCACTTAAAACTACCCCAACAAATAGCACTTACCAAATACAACAGACAAGTCAGTGCCATTGTGAGGGTACCGATAGTGACAGTAGTAGCAGTTGAAAACTGTGTTCTTTTTGAAGACCGAAACTCTGTAGAGTGAGTGCAAGTATTATGTAGGACAAACTGAAATTAAGCACAAAAACTGTGAGTACCAAACCGATAATTTGGTTAAAATAGGACCTTCTATTGTTCACAAAGGGTATGCTGCTTTAGTGATGGCAATGGGAGAGGCCCATGATGAACAAACACCAACAAGACTACCCCAAAGAGAAGCACTTATTCTTAAATATAATCACAAATGCTTCTCTTTGTAGTCATCTAGAGGGTCTTCTTCAAATGAAACACAACTGAATAAAAACCAGGTGGACACAGGGGATTCAGTCAGCAAACATTTACCCCAACTTGATAGCACTTTCTGCACTGGTAGAAAAGAACAATCCTAAGTTAGAGTAGACGTCAGCTTCTTTGCAGTCTAGAGGGCAAGGAAATTAGGATAAAAAAAAATTAATTAAAAAAACTGGGTACAGGTGAGCTTGAAAAATAGTGGCCAAATGTTGCCCTATACTTTTTTAAGGGTAAGCTACAAGCTACAAGTCGGAACAAAAAGAATATATGTGCAAACATTTTTATCCAAAGTTGAGAAAAAACAAGCAATAGAAAAGAATTGGAACCTTGCCTGCAGTACATTTCCTCATTAAAACTACCCCAAAGAGAAGCACTTGTGAAAATAGGACCAATCAATGGTTCAATCTGAAATAATCTCAATGTTGAATTCTGTGATTAAATGACCTTTTCATTTAGAACTCAGCGTGGCAAATATCTCCTGGAGAGCTGGTCACTTAAAACTACCCCAACAAATAGCACTTACCAAATACAACAGACAAGTCAGTGCCATTGTGAGGGTACCGATAGTGACAGTAGTAGCAGTTGAAAACTGTGTTCTTTTTGAAGACCGAAACTCTGTAGAGTGAGTGCAAGTATTATGTAGGACAAACTGAAACTAAGCACAAAAACTATGAGTTCCAAACCGATATTTTGGTTAAAATAGCACCCTCTACTGTTCACAAAGGGTATGCTGCTGTAGTGATGGCAATGGAGAGCCCCATGATGAACAAACACCAACAAGACTACCCCAAAGAGAAGCACTTATTCTTAAATATAATCACAAATGCTTCTCTTTGTAGTCATCTCGAGGGTCTTCTTCAAATGAAACACAACTGAATAAAAACCAGGTGGACACAGGGGATTCAGTCAGCAAACATTTACCCCAACTTGATAGCACTTTCTGCACTGGTTGAAAAGAAAAATGCTAAAGTTAGAGTGAGCGTCAGCTTCTTTGCAGTCTAGAGGGCAAGGAAATTAGGATTAAAAAATAATTAAAAAACTGGGTACAGGTGAGCATGAAAAAGTGTGGCCAAATGTTGCCCTATACTTTTTAAGGGTAAGCTACAAGTCGGAAACAAAAAGAAAATAGGTGCAAACATTTTTATCCTAAGTTGAGAAAAAACAAGCAATAGAAAAGAAGTGGAACCTTGCCTGCAGTACATTTCCTCATTAAAACTACCCCAAAGAGAAGCACTTATGAAAATAGGACACATCAATGCCCCATTTGAAGTAATCTTAATATGTTGAATTCTGTAATTAAATTACCTTTTCATTTAGAACTCAGCGTGGCAAATATCTCCTGGAGAGCTGGTCACTTAAAACTACCCCAAAGAGAAGCACTTATTCTTAAATATAATCACAAATGCTTCTCTTTGTAGTCATCTCGAGGGTCTTCTTCAAATGAAACACAACTGAATAAAAACCAAGTGGACACAGGGGATTCAGTCAGCAAACATTTACCCCAACTTGATAGCACTTTCTGCACTGGTTGAAAAGAAAGATGCTAAAGTTAGAGTAGACGTCAGCTTCTTTGCAGTCTAGAGGGCAAGGAAATTAGGATAAAAAAATAAAAAAAAAACTGGGTACAGGTGAGCATGAAAAATAGTGGCCAAATGTTGCCCTATCCTTTTTAAGGGTAAGCTACAAGTCGGAACAAAAAGAATATAGGTGCAAACATTTTTATCCAAAGTTGAGAAAAAACAAGCATTAGAAAAGAAGTGGAACCTTGCCTGCAGTACATTCCCTCATTAAAATTACCCCAAAGAGAAGCACTTATGAAAATAGGACAGATAAATGCTCCCATTTGAAGTAATCTTAATATGTTGAATTCTGTAATTAAATTACCTTTTCATTTAGAACTCAGCGTGGCAAATATCTCCTGGAGAGCTGGTCACTTAAAACTACCCCAACAAATAGCACTTACCAAATACAACAGACAAGTCAGTGCCATTGTGAGGGTACCGATAGTGACAGTAGTAGCAGTTGAAAACTGTGTTCTTTTTGAAGACCGAAACTCTGTAGAGTGAGTGCAAGTATTATGTAGGACAAACTGAAATTAAGCACAAAAACTGTGAGTACCAAACCGATAATTTGGTTAAAATAGGACCTTCTATTGTTCACAAAGGGTATGCTGCTTTAGTGATGGCAATGACAGAGCCCCATGATGAACAAACACCAACAAGACTACCCCAAAGAAAAGCACTTATTCTTAAATATAATCACAAATGCTTCTCTTTGTAGTCATCTCGAGGGTCTTCTTCAAATGAAACACAACTGAATAAAAACCAGGTGGACACAGGGGATTCAGTCAGCAAACATTTACCCCAACTTGATAGCACTTTCTGCACTGGTTGAAAAGAAAAATGCTAAAGTTAGAGTAGACGTCAGCTTCTTTGCAGTCTAGAGGGCAAGGAAATTAGGATAAAAAAAATAATTAAAAAAACTGGGTACAGGTGAGCATGAAAAATAGTGGCCAAATGTTGCCCTATACTTTTTTAAGGGTAAGCTACAAGTCGGAACAAAAAGAATATAGGTGCAAACATTTTTATCCAAAGTTGAGAAAAAACAAGCAATAGAAAAGAAGTGGAACCTTGCCTGCAGTACATTCCCTCATTAAAATTACCCCAAAGAGAAGCACTTATGAAAATAGGACAGATAAATGCTCCCATTTGAAGTAATCTTAATATGTTGAATTCTGTAATTAAATTACCTTTTCATTTAGAACTCAGCGTGGCAAATATCTCCTGGAGAGCTGGTCACTTAAAACTACCCCAACAAATAGCACTTACCAAATACAACAGACAAGTCAGTGCCATTGTGAGGGTACCGATAGTGACAGTAGTAGCAGTTGAAAACTGTGTTCTTTTTGAAGACCGAAACTCTGTAGAGTGAGTGCAAGTATTATGTAGGACAAACTGAAACTAAGCACAAAAACTATGAGTTCCAAACCGATATTTTGGTTAAAATAGCACCCTCTACTGTTCACAAAGGGTATGCTGCTTTAGTGATGGCAATGGGAGAGCCCCATGATGAACAAACACCAACAAGACTACCCCAAAGAGAAGCACTTATTCTTAAATATAATCACAAATGCTTCTCTTTGTAGTCATCTCGAGGGTCTTCTTCAAATGAAACACAACTGAATAAAAACCAGGTGGACACAGGGGATTCAGTCAGCAAACATTTACCCCAACTTGATAGCACTTTCTGCACTGGTTGAAAAGAAAAATGCTAAAGTTAGAGTAGACGTCAGCTTCTTTGCAGTCTAGAGGGCAAGGAAATTAGGATAAAAAAATAATTAAAAAACTGGGTACAGGTGAGCATGAAAATAGTGGCCAAATGTTGCCCTATACTTTTTTAAGGGTAAGCTACAAGTCGGAACAAAAAGAATATAGGTGCAAACATTTTTATCCAAAGTTGAGAAAAAACAAGCAATAGAAAAGAAGTGGAACCTTGCCTGCAGTACATTCCCTCATTAAAATTACCCCAAAGAGAAGCACTTATGAAAATAGGACAGATAAATGCTCCCATTTGAAGTAATCTTAATATGTTGAATTCTGTAATTAAATTACCTTTTCATTTAGAACTCAGCGTGGCAAATATCTCCTGGAGAGCTGGTCACTTAAAACTACCCCAACAAATAGCACTTACCAAATACAACAGACAAGTCAGTGCCATTGTGAGGGTACCGATAGTGACAGTAGTAGCAGTTGAAAACTGTGTTCTTTTTGAAGACCGAAACTCTGTAGAGTGAGTGCAAGTATTATGTAGGACAAACTGAAACTAAGCACAAAAACTATGAGTGCCAAACCGATAATTTGGTTAAAATAGCACCCTCTAGTGTTCACAAAGGGTATGCTGCTGTAGTGATGGCAATGGGAGAGCCCCATGATGAACAAACACCAACAAGACTACCCCAAAGAGAAGCACTTATTCTTAAATATAATCACAAATGCTTCTCTTTGTAGTCATCTCGAGGGTCTTCTTCAAATGAAACGCAACTGAATAAAAACCAGGTGGACACAGGGGATTCAGTCAGCAAACATTTACCCCAACTTGATAGCACTTTCTGCACTGGTTGAAAAGAAAGATGCTAAAGTTAGAGTAGACGTCAGCTTCTTTGCAGTCTAGAGGGCAAGGAAATTAGGATAAGAAAAATAAATTTAAAAAACTGGGTACAGGTGAGCATGAAAAATAGTGGCCAAATGTTGCCCTATACTTTTTTAAGGGTAAGCTACAAGTCGGAACAAAAAGAATATAGGTGCAAACATTTTTATCCAAAGTTGAGAAAAAACAAGCAATAGAAAAGAATTGGAACCTTGCCTGCAGTACATTTCCTCATTAAAATTACTCCAAAGAGAAGCACTTATGAAAATAGTACCGATCAATGCTCCCATTTGAAGTAATCTTAATGTGTTGAATTCTGTAATTAAATGACCTTTTCATTTAGAACTCAGCGTGGCAAATATCTCCTGGAGAGCTGGTCACTTAAAACTACCCCAACAAATAGCACTTACCAAATACAACAGACAAGTCAGTGCCATTGTGAGGGTACCGATAGTGACAGTAGTAGCAGTTGAAAACTGTGTTCTTTTTGAAGACCGAAACTCTGTAGAGTGAGTGCAAGTATTATGTAGGACAAACTGAAACTAAGCACAAAAACTATGAGTTCCAAACCGATAATTTGGTTAAAATAGCACCCTCTATTGTTCACAAAGGGTATGCTGCTGTAGTGATGGCAATGGGAGAGCCCCATGATGAACAAACACCAACAAGACTACCCCAAAGAGAAGCACTTATTCTTAAATATAATCACAAATGCTTCTCTTTGTAGTCATCTCGAGGGTCTTCTTCAAATGAAACACAACTGAATAAAAACCAGGTGGACACAGGGGATTCAGTCAGCAAACATTTACCCCAACTTGATAGCACTTTCTGCACTGGTTGAAAAGAAAAATGCTAAAGTTAGAGTAGACGTCAGCTTCTTTGCAGTCTAGAGGGCAAGGAAATTAGGATTAAAAAAATGATTAAAAAAACTGGGTACAGGTGAGCATGAATCATAGTGGCCAAATGCTGCCCTATGCTTTTTTAAGGGTAAGCTACAAGTCGGAACAAAAAGAATATAGGTGCAAACATTTTTATCCAAAGTTGAGAAAAAACAAGCAATAGAAAAGAAGTGGAACCTTGCCTGCAGTACATTTCCTCATTAAAACTACCCCAAAGAGAAGCACTTGTGAAAATAGGACCAATCAATGGTTCAATCTGAAATAATCTGAAATAATCTGAAATAATCTGAAATAATCTGAAATAATCTGAAATAATCTGAAATAATCTGAAATAATCTGAAATAATCTGAAATAATCTGAAATAATCTGAAATAATCTGAAATAATCTGAAATAATCTGAAATAATCTGAAATAATCTGAAATAATCTGAAATAATCTGAAATAATCTGAAATAATCTGAAATAATCTGAAATAATCTGAAATAATCTGAAATAATCTGAAATAATCTGAAATAATCTGAAATAATCTGAAATAATCTGAAATAATCTGAAATAATCTGAAATAATCTGAAATAATCTGAAATAATCTGAAATAATCTGAAATAATCTGAAATAATCTGAAATAATCTGAAATAATCTGAAATAATCTGAAATAATCTGAAATAATCTGAAATAATCTGAAATAATCTGAAATAATCTGAAATAATCTGAAATAATCTGAAATAATCTGAAATAATCTGAAATAATCTGAAATAATCTGAAATAATCTGAAATAATCTGAAATAATCTGAAATAATCTGAAATAATCTGAAATAATCTGAAATAATCTGAAATAATCTGAAATAATCTGAAATAATCTGAAATAATCTGAAATAATCTGAAATAATCTGAAATAATCTGAAATAATCTGAAATAATCTGAAATAATCTGAAATAATCTGAAATAATCTGAAATAATCTGAAATAATCTGAAATAATCTGAAATAATCTGAAATAATCTGAAATAATCTGAAATAATCTGAAATAATCTGAAATAATCTGAAATAATCTGAAATAATCTGAAATAATCTGAAATAATCTGAAATAATCTGAAATAATCTGAAATAATCTGAAATAATCTGAAATAATCTGAAATAATCTCAATGTTGAATTCTGTAATTAAATGACCTTTTCATTTAGAACTCAGCGTGGCAAATATCTCCTGGAGAGCTGGTCACTTAAAACTACCCCAACAAATAGCACTTACCAAATACAACAGACAAGTCAGTGCCATTGTGAGGGTACCGATAGTGACAGTAGTAGCAGTTGAAAACTGTGTTCTTTTTGAAGACCGAAACTCTGTAGAGTGAGTGCAAGTATTATGTAGGACAAACTGAAACTAAGCACAAAAACTATGAGTTCCAAACCGATATTTTGGTTAAAATAGCACCCTCTACTGTTCACAAAGGGTATGCTGCTTTAGTGATGGCAATGGGAGAGCCCCATGATGAACAAACACCAACAAGACTACCCCAAAGAGAAGCACTTATTCTTAAATATAATCACAAATGCTTCTCTTTGTAGTCATCTCGAGGGTCTTCTTCAAATGAAACACAACTGAATAAAAACCAAGTGGACACAGGGGATTCAGTCAGCAAACATTTACCCCAACTTGATAGCACTTTCTGCACTGGTTGAAAAGAAAGATGCTAAAGTTAGAGTAGACGTCAGCTTCTTTGCAGTCTAGAGGGCAAGGAAATTAGGATAAAGAAAAAAAATAAATTAAAAAAACTGGGTACAGGTGAGCATGAAAAATAGTGGCCAAATGTTGCCCTATACTTTTTTAAGGGTAAGCTACAAGTCGGAACAAAAAGAATATAGGTGCAAACATTTTTATCCAAAGTTGAGAAAAAACAAGCAATAGAAAAGAAGTGGAACCTTGCCTGCAGTACATTTCCTCATTAAAATTACCCCAAAGAGAAGCACTTATGAAAATAGGACACATCAATGCCCCCATTTGAAGTAATCTTAATGTGTTGAATTCTGTAATTAAATCACCTTTCATTTAGAACTCAGCGTGGCAAACATCTCCCGGAGAGCTTGTCACTTAAAACTACCCCAAAGAGAAGCACTTATGAAAATAGGACCGATCAATGCTCCCATTTGAAGTAATCTTAATGTGTTGAATTCTGTAATTAAATGACCTTTTCATTTAGAACTCAGCGTGGCAAATATCTCCTGGAGAGCTGGTCACTTAAAACTACCCCAACAAATAGCACTTACCAAATACAACAGACAAGTCAGTGCCATTGTGAGGGTACCGATAGTGACAGTAGTAGCAGTTGAAAACTGTGTTCTTTTTGAAGACCGAAACTCTGTAGAGTGAGTGCAAGTATTATGTAGGACAAACTGAAACTAAGCACAAAAACTATGAGTGCCAAACCGATAATTTGGTTAAAATAGCACCCTCTATTGTTCACAAAGGGTATGCTGCTGTAGTGATGGCAATGGGAGAGCCCCATGATGAACAAACACCAACAAGACTACCCCAAAGAGAAGCACTTATTCTTAAATATAATCACAAATGCTTCTCTTTGTAGTCATCTCGAGGGTCTTCTTCAAATGAAACACAACTGAATAAAAACCAGGTGGACACAGGGGATTCAGTCAGCAAACATTTACCCCAACTTGATAGCACTTTCTGCACTGGTTGAAAAGAAAAATGCTAAAGTTAGAGTAGACGTCAGCTTCTTTGCAGTCTAGAGGGCAAGGAAATTAGGATAAAAAAAAATTAATTAAAAAACTGGGTACAGGTGAGCATGAAAAATAGTGGCCAAATGTTGCCCTATACTTTTTTAAGGGTAAGCTACAAGTCGGAACAAAAAGAATATAGGTGCAAACATTTTTATCCAAAGTTGAGAAAAAACAAGCAATAGAAAAGAAGTGGAACCTTGCCTGCAGTACATTTCCTCATTAAAACTACCCCAAAGAGAAGCACTTGTGAAAATAGGACACATCAATGCCCCATTTGAAGTAATCTTAATATGTTGAATTCTGTAATTAAATTACCTTTTCATTTAGAACTCAGCGTGGCAAATATCTCCTGGAGAGCTGGTCACTTAAAACTACCCCAAAGAGAAGCACTTGTGAAAATAGGACCAATCAATGGTTCAATCTGAAATAATCTGAAATAATCTGAAATAATCTGAAATAATCTGAAATAATCTGAAATAATCTGAAATAATCTGAAATAATCTGAAATAATCTGAAATAATCTGAAATAATCTGAAATAATCTGAAATAATCTGAAATAATCTGAAATAATCTGAAATAATCTGAAATAATCTGAAATAATCTGAAATAATCTGAAATAATCTGAAATAATCTGAAATAATCTGAAATAATCTGAAATAATCTGAAATAATCTGAAATAATCTGAAATAATCTGAAATAATCTGAAATAATCTGAAATAATCTGAAATAATCTGAAATAATCTGAAATAATCTGAAATAATCTGAAATAATCTGAAATAATCTGAAATAATCTGAAATAATCTGAAATAATCTGAAATAATCTGAAATAATCTGAAATAATCTGAAATAATCTGAAATAATCTGAAATAATCTGAAATAATCTGAAATAATCTGAAATAATCTGAAATAATCTGAAATAATCTGAAATAATCTGAAATAATCTGAAATAATCTGAAATAATCTGAAATAATCTGAAATAATCTGAAATAATCTGAAATAATCTGAAATAATCTGAAATAATCTGAAATAATCTGAAATAATCTGAAATAATCTGAAATAATCTGAAATAATCTGAAATAATCTGAAATAATCTGAAATAATCTGAAATAATCTGAAATAATCTGAAATAATCTGAAATAATCTGAAATAATCTGAAATAATCTGAAATAATCTGAAATAATCTGAAATAATCTGAAATAATCTGAAATAATCTGAAATAATCTGAAATAATCTGAAATAATCTGAAATAATCTGAAATAATCTGAAATAATCTGAAATAATCTGAAATAATCTGAAATAATCTGAAATAATCTGAAATAATCTGAAATAATCTGAAATAATCTGAAATAATCTGAAATAATCTGAAATAATCTGAAATAATCTGAAATAATCTGAAATAATCTGAAATAATCTGAAATAATCTGAAATAATCTGAAATAATCTGAAATAATCTGAAATAATCTGAAATAATCTGAAATAATCTGAAATAATCTGAAATAATCTGAAATAATCTGAAATAATCTGAAATAATCTGAAATAATCTGAAATAATCTGAAATAATCTGAAATAATCTGAAATAATCTGAAATAATCTTGTCCACTTTGAAGACTGAAACTATAAAGCGTTAGTGGAGGTCATTTGAAGGCAGAGACACTGGGAGCATGCTGCCTGCTTTTAGGACAAGCTTATCTGAGCAGTTTGGTTTGCAGCACCCATTATAAGCTTGTCCTTGCACCTTTGGCTTTGCTGTGATCGTTGGCACTTGGGTATTTTTTGAAAGGCCATTTAGTTTTGAATGCAGCGTTAATAGCTTTGGAACGCCTCAGCATTATTGAGCAAGTGCGGACTTTTCACACATTTTAAGCATTACATGCAAATGCAACTATTATGCTGTTTGCTGAATGTTGAAAAGAGTAGAGTCATTCTATCCCAGATAGAATCACTCTAAGCACAAAAACTATGAGTGCCAAACCGATAATTTGGTTAAAATAGCACCCTCTATTGTTCACAAAGGGTATGCTGCTGTAGTGATGGCAATGGGAGAGCCCCATGATGAACAAACACCAACAAGACTACCCCAAAGAGAAGCACTTATTCTTAAATATAATCACAAATGCTTCTCTTTGTAGTCATCTCGAGGGTCTTCTTCAAATGAAACACAACTGAATAAAAACCAGGTGGACACAGGGGATTCAGTCAGCAAACATTTACCCCAACTTGATAGCACTTTCTGCACTGGTTGAAAAGAAAGAAGCTAAAGTTAGAGTAAACGTCAGCTTCTTTGCAGTCTAGAGGGCAAGGAAATTAGGATAAGAAAAATAAATTTAAAAAACTGGGTACAGATGAGCTTGAAAAATAGTGGCCAAATGTTGCCCTATACTTTTTGAAGAGTAACCTACAATTTGGAACAAAAAGAATATAGGTGCAAACATTTTTATCCAAAGTTGAGAAAAAACAAGCAATAGAAAAGAAGTGGAACCTTGCCTGCAGTACATTCCCTCATTAAAATTACCCCAAAGAGAAGCACTTATGAAAATAGGACAGATCAATGCTCCCATTTGAAGTAATCTTAATGTGTTGAATTCTGTAATTAAATGACCTTTTCATTTAGAACTCAGCGTGGCAAATATCTCCTGGAGAGCTGGTCACTTAAAACTACCCCAACAAATAGCACTTACCAAATACAACAGACAAGTCAGTGCCATTGTGAGGGTACCGATAGTGACAGTAGTAGCAGTTGAAAACTGTGTTCTTTTTGAAGACCGAAACTCTGTAGAGTGAGTGCAAGTATTATGTAGGACAAACTGAAATTAAGCACAAAAACTGTGAGTACCAAACCGATAATTTGGTTAAAATAGGACCCTCTATTGTTCACAAAGGGTATGCTGCTGTAGTGATGGCAATGGGAGAGGCCCATGATGAACAAACACCAACAAGACTACCCCAAAGAGAAGCACTTATTCTTAAATATAATCACAAATGCTTCTCTTTGTAGTCATCTCGAGGGTCTTCTTCAAATGAAACACAACTGAATAAAAACCAGGTGGACACAGGGGATTCAGTCAGCAAACATTTACCCCAACTTGATAGCACTTTCTGCACTGGTTGAAAAGAAAAATGCTAAAGTTAGAGTAGACGTCAGCTTCTTTGCAGTCTAGAGGGCAAGGAAATTAGGATAAAAAAAATAATTAAAAAAACTGGGTACAGGTGAGCATGAAACATAGTGGACAAATGTTGCCCTATTCTTTTTTAAGGGTAAGCTACAAGTCGGAACAAAAAGAATATAGGTGCAAACATTTTTATACAAAGTTGAGAAAAAACAAGCAATAGAAAAGAAGTGGAACCTTGCCTGCAGTGCATTTCCTCATTAAAACTACCCCAAAGAGAAGCACTTGTGAAAATAGGACACATCAATGCCCCATTTGAAGTAATCTTAATGTGTTGAATTCTGTAATTAAATTACCTTTTCATTTAGAACTCAGCGTGGCAAATATCTCCTGGAGAGCTGGTCACTTAAAACTACCCCAAAGAGAAGCACTTGTGAAAATAGGACCAATCAATGGTTCAATCTGAAATAATCTGAAATAATTTCATTTAGATCTCAGCATAGCAATTATCTCCTGGAGAGCTGGTCACTTAAAACTACCCCAACAAATAGCACTTACCAAATACAACAGACAAGTCAGTGCCATTGTGAGGGTACCGATAGTGACAGTAGTAGCAGTTGAAAACTGTGTTGTTTTTGAAGACCGAAACTCTGTAGAGTGAGTGCAAGTATTATGTAGGACAAACTGAAACTAAGCACAAAAACTATGAGTTCCAAACCGATAATTTGGTTAAAATAGCACCCTCTATTGTTCACAAAGGGTATGCTGCTGTAGTGATGGCAATGGGAGAGCCCCATGATGAACAAACACCAACAAGACTACCCCAAAGAGAAGCACTTATGAAAATAGGACAGATCAATGCTCCCATTTGAAGTAATCTTAATATGTTGAATTCTGTAATTAAATTACCTTTTCATTTAGAACTCAGCGTGGCAAATATCTCCTGGAGAGCTGGTCACTTAAAACTACCCCAAAGAGAAGCACTTATGAAAATAGGACAGATCAATGCTCCCATTTGAAGTAATCTTAATATGTTGAATTCTGTAATTAAATTACCTTTTCATTTAGAACTCAGCGTGGCAAATATCTCCTGGAGAGCTGGTCACTTAAAACTACCCCAAAGAGAAGCACTTATTCTTAAATATAATCACAAATGCTTCTCTTTGTAGTCATCTCGAGGTCTTCTTCAAATGAAACACAACTGAATAAAAACCAGGTGGACACAGGGGATTCAGTCAGCAAACATTTACCCCAACTTGATAGCACTTTCTGCACTGGTTGAAAAGAAAAATGCTAAAGTTAGAGTAGACGTCAGCTTCTTTGCAGTCTAGAGGGCAAGGAAATTAGGATTAAAAAAAATAATTAAAAAAACTGGGTACAGTTGAGCATGAAAAAGTGTGGCCAAATGTTGCCCTATCCTTTTTTAAGGGTATGCTACAAGTCGGAAACAAAAAGAAAATAGGTGCAAACATTTTTATCCAAAGTTGAGAAAAAACAAGCAATAGAAAAGAAGTGGAACCTTGCCTGCAGTACATTTCCTCATTAAAACTACCCCAAAGAGAAGCACTTATTCTTAAATATAATCACAAATGCTTCTCTTTGTAGTCATCTCGAGGTCTTCTTCAAATGAAACACAACTGAATAAAAACCAGGTGGACACAGGGGATTCAGTCAGCAAACATTTACCCCAACTTGATAGCACTTTCTGCACTGGTTGAAAAGAAAGAAGCTAAAGTTAGAGTAAACGTCAGCTTCTTTGCAGTCTAGAGGGCAAGGAAATTAGGATAAGAAAAATAAATTTAAAAAACTGGGTACAGGTGAGCATGAATAATAGTGGCCAAATGCTGCCCTTTCCTTTTTTAAGGGTAAGCTACAAGTCGGAACAAAAAGAATATAGGTGCAAACATTTTTATCCAAAGTTGAGAAAAAACAAGCAATAGAAAAGAAGTGGAACCTTGCCTGCAGTACATTTCCTCATTAAAACTACCCCAAAGAGAAGCACTTATGAAAATAGGACACATCAATGCCCCCATTTGAAGTAATCTTAATGTGTTGAATTCTGTAATTAAATTACCTTTTCATTTAGAACTCAGCGTGGCAAATATCTCCTGGAGAGCTTGTCACTTAAAACTACCCCAAAGAGAAGCACTTGTGAAAATAGGACCAATCAATGGTTCAATCTGAAATAATCTGAAATAATCTGAAATAATCTGAAATAATCTGAAATAATCTGAAATAATCTGAAATAATCTGAAATAATCTGAAATAATCTGAAATAATCTGAAATAATCTGAAATAATCTGAAATAATCTGAAATAATCTGAAATAATCTGAAATAATCTGAAATAATCTGAAATAATCTGAAATAATCTGAAATAATCTGAAATAATCTGAAATAATCTGAAATAATCTGAAATAATCTGAAATAATCTGAAATAATCTGAAATAATCTGAAATAATCTGAAATAATCTGAAATAATCTGAAATAATCTGAAATAATCTGAAATAATCTGAAATAATCTGAAATAATCTGAAATAATCTGAAATAATCTGAAATAATCTGAAATAATCTGAAATAATCTGAAATAATCTGAAATAATCTGAAATAATCTGAAATAATCTGAAATAATCTGAAATAATCTGAAATAATCTGAAATAATCTGAAATAATCTGAAATAATCTGAAATAATCTGAAATAATCTGAAATAATCTGAAATAATCTGAAATAATCTGAAATAATCTGAAATAATCTGAAATAATCTGAAATAATCTGAAATAATCTGAAATAATCTGAAATAATCTGAAATAATCTGAAATAATCTGAAATAATCTGAAATAATCTGAAATAATCTGAAATAATCTGAAATAATCTGAAATAATCTGAAATAATCTGAAATAATCTGAAATAATCTGAAATAATCTGAAATAATCTGAAATAATCTGAAATAATCTGAAATAATCTGAAATAATCTGAAATAATCTGAAATAATCTGAAATAATCTGAAATAATCTGAAATAATCTGAAATAATCTGAAATAATCTGAAATAATCTGAAATAATCTGAAATAATCTGAAATAATCTGAAATAATCTGAAATAATCTGAAATAATCTGAAATAATCTGAAATAATCTGAAATAATCTGAAATAATCTGAAATAATCTGAAATAATCTGAAATAATCTGAAATAATCTGAAATAATCTGAAATAATCTGAAATAATCTGAAATAATCTGAAATAATCTGAAATAATCTGAAATAATCTGAAATAATCTGAAATAATCTGAAATAATCTGAAATAATCTGAAATAATCTGAAATAATCTGAAATAATCTGAAATAATCTGAAATAATCTGAAATAATCTGAAATAATCTGAAATAATCTGAAATAATCTGAAATAATCTGAAATAATCTGAAATAATCTGAAATAATCTGAAATAATCTGAAATAATCTGAAATAATCTGAAATAATCTGAAATAATCTGAAATAATCTGAAATAATCTGAAATAATCTGAAATAATCTGAAATAATCTGAAATAATCTGAAATAATCTGAAATAATCTGAAATAATCTGAAATAATCTGAAATAATCTGAAATAATCTGAAATAATCTGAAATAATCTGAAATAATCTGAAATAATCTGAAATAATCTGAAATAATCTGAAATAATCTGAAATAATCTGAAATAATCTGAAATAATCTGAAATAATCTGAAATAATCTGAAATAATCTGAAATAATCTGAAATAATCTGAAATAATCTGAAATAATCTGAAATAATCTGAAATAATCTGAAATAATCTGAAATAATCTGAAATAATCTGAAATAATCTGAAATAATCTGAAATAATCTGAAATAATCTGAAATAATCTGAAATAATCTGAAATAATCTGAAATAATCTGAAATAATCTGAAATAATCTGAAATAATCTGAAATAATCTGAAATAATCTGAAATAATCTGAAATAATCTGAAATAATCTGAAATAATCTGAAATAATCTGAAATAATCTGAAATAATCTGAAATAATCTGAAATAATCTGAAATAATCTGAAATAATCTGAAATAATCTGAAATAATCTGAAATAATCTGAAATAATCTGAAATAATCTGAAATAATCTGAAATAATCTGAAATAATCTGAAATAATCTGAAATAATCTGAAATAATCTGAAATAATCTGAAATAATCTGAAATAATCTGAAATAATCTGAAATAATCTGAAATAATCTGAAATAATCTGAAATAATCTGAAATAATCTGAAATAATCTGAAATAATCTGAAATAATCTGAAATAATCTGAAATAATCTGAAATAATCTGAAATAATCTGAAATAATCTGAAATAATCTGAAATAATCTGAAATAATCTGAAATAATCTGAAATAATCTGAAATAATCTGAAATAATCTGAAATAATCTGAAATAATCTGAAATAATCTGAAATAATCTGAAATAATCTGAAATAATCTGAAATAATCTGAAATAATCTGAAATAATCTGAAATAATCTGAAATAATCTGAAATAATCTGAAATAATCTGAAATAATCTGAAATAATCTGAAATAATCTGAAATAATCTGAAATAATCTGAAATAATCTGAAATAATCTGAAATAATCTGAAATAATCTGAAATAATCTGAAATAATCTGAAATAATCTGAAATAATCTGAAATAATCTGAAATAATCTGAAATAATCTGAAATAATCTGAAATAATCTGAAATAATCTGAAATAATCTGAAATAATCTGAAATAATCTGAAATAATCTGAAATAATCTGAAATAATCTGAAATAATTTCATTTAGATCTCAGCATAGCTATTATCTCCTGGAGAGCTGGTCACTTAAAACTACCCCAACAAATAGCACTTACCAAATACAACAGACAAGTCAGTGCCATTGTGAGGGTACCGATAGTGACAGTAGTAGCAGTTGAAAACTGTGTTGTTTTTGAAGACCGAAACTCTGTAGAGTGAGTGCAAGTATTATGTAGGACAAACTGAAACTAAGCACAAAAACTATGAGTTCCAAACCGATAATTTGGTTAAAATAGCACCCTCTATTGTTCACAAAGGGTATGCTGCTGTAGTGATGGCAATGGAGAGCCCCATGATGAACAAACACCAACAAGATTACCCCAAAGAGAAGCACTTGTGAAAATAGGACCAATCAATGGTTCAATCTGAAATAATCTGAAATAATCTGAAATAATCTGAAATAATCTGAAATAATCTGAAATAATCTGAAATAATCTGAAATAATCTGAAATAATCTGAAATAATCTGAAATAATCTGAAATAATCTGAAATAATCTGAAATAATCTGAAATAATCTGAAATAATCTGAAATAATCTGAAATAATCTGAAATAATCTGAAATAATCTGAAATAATCTGAAATAATCTGAAATAATCTGAAATAATCTGAAATAATCTGAAATAATCTGAAATAATCTGAAATAATCTGAAATAATCTGAAATAATCTGAAATAATCTGAAATAATCTGAAATAATCTGAAATAATCTGAAATAATCTGAAATAATCTGAAATAATCTGAAATAATCTGAAATAATCTGAAATAATTTCATTTATATCTCAGCATAGCAATTATCTCCTGGAGAGCTGGTCACTTGAAACTACCCCAAAGAGAAGCACTTGTGAAAATAGGACCAATCAATGGTTCAATCTGAAATAATTTCATTTAGATCTCAGCATAGCAATTATCTCCTGGAGAGCTGGTCACTTAAAACTACCCCAACAAATAGCACTTACCAAATACAACAGACAAGTCAGTGCCATTGTGAGGGTACCGATAGTGACAGTAGTAGCAGTTGAAAACTGTGTTCTTTTGAAGACCGAAACTCTGTAGAGTGAGTGCAAGTATTATGTGGGACAAACTGAAACTAAGCACAAAAACTATGAGTGCCAAACCGATAATTTGGTTAAAATAGCACCTCTATTGTTCACAAAGGGTATGCTGCTGTAGTGATGGCAATGGAGAGCCCCATGATGAACAAACACCAACAAGATTACCCCAAAGAGAAGCACTTATGAAAATAGGACCAATCAATGGTTCAATCTGAAATAATCTGAAATAATCTGAAATAATCTGAAATAATCTGAAATAATCTGAAATAATCTGAAATAATCTGAAATAATCTGAAATAATTTCATTTAGATCTCAGCATAGCAATTATCTCCTGGAGAGCTGGTCACTTAAAACTACCCCAACAAATAGCACTTACCAAATACAACAGACAAGTCAGTGCCATTGTGAGGGTACCGATAGTGACAGTAGTAGCAGTTGAAAACTGTGTTGTTTTTGAAGACCGAAACTCTGTAGAGTGAGTGCAAGTATTATGTAGGACAAACTGAAACTAAGCACAAAAACTATGAGTGCCAAACCGATAATTTGGTTAAAATAGCACCCTCTATTGTTCACAAAGGGTATGCTGCTGTAGTGATGGCAATGGGAGAGCCCCATGATGAACAAACACCAACAAGACTACCCCAAAGAGAAGCACTTATTCTTAAATATAATCACAAATGCTTCTCTTTGTAGTCATCTCGAGGGTCTTCTTCAAATGAAACACAACTGAATAAAAACCAGGTGGACACAGGGGATTCAGTCAGCAAACATTTACCCCAACTTGATAGCACTTTCTGCACTGGTTGAAAAGAAAAATGCTAAAGTTAGAGTAGACGTCAGCTTCTTTGCAGTCTAGAGGGCAAGGAAATTAGGATAAAAAAATAATTAAAAAAACTGGGTACAGGTGAGCATGAAACATAGTGGCCAAATGTTGCCCTATCCTTTTTTAAGGGTAAGCTACAAGTCGGAACAAAAAGAATATAGGTGCAAACATTTTTATCCAAAGTTGAGAAAAAACAAGCAATAGAAAAGAAGTGGAACCTTGCCTGCAGTACATTTCCTCATTAAAACTACCCCAAAGAGAAGCACTTGTGAAAATAGGACCAATCAATGGTTCAATCTGAAATAATCTGAAATAATTTCATTTATATCTCAGCATAGCAATTATCTCCTGGAGAGCTGGTCACTTGAAACTAGCCCAACAAAGAAGCACTTATGAAAATAGGACACATCAATGCCCCATTTGAAGTAATCTTAATGTGTTGAATTCTGTAATTAAATTACCTTTTCATTTAGAACTCAGCGTGGCAAATATCTCCTGGAGAGCTGGTCACTTAAAACTACCCCAAAGAGAAGCACTTATGAAAATAGGACAGATCAATGCTCCCATTTGAAGTAATCTTAATGTGTTGAATTCTGTAATTAAATTACCTTTTCATTTAGAACTCAGCGTGGCAAATATCTCCTGGAGAGCTGGTCACTTAAAACTACCCCAAAGAGAAGCACTTATGAAAATAGGACCAATCAATGGTTCAATCTGAAATAATCTGAAATAATCTGAAATAATCTGAAATAATCTGAAATAATCTGAAATAATCTGAAATAATCTGAAATAATCTGAAATAATCTGAAATAATCTGAAATAATCTGAAATAATCTGAAATAATCTGAAATAATCTGAAATAATTTCATTTATATCTCAGCATAGCAATTATCTCCTGGAGAGCTGGTCACTTAAAACTACCCCAAAGAGAAGCACTTGTGAAAATAGGACCAATCAATGGTTCAATCTGAAATAATCTGAAATAATCTGAAATAATCTGAAATAATCTGAAATAATCTGAAATAATCTGAAATAATCTGAAATAATCTGAAATAATCTGAAATAATCTGAAATAATCTGAAATAATCTGAAATAATCTGAAATAATTTCATTTATATCTCAGCATAGCAATTATCTCCTGGAGAGCTGGTCACTTAAAACTACCCCAAAGAGAAGCACTTATGAAAATAGGACAGATCAATGCTCCCATTTGAAGTAATCTTAATGTGTTGAATTCTGTAATTAAATTACCTTTTCATTTAGAACTCAGCGTGGCAAATATCTCCTGGAGAGCTGGTCACTTAAAACTACCCCAAAGAGAAGCACTTGTGAAAATAGGACCAATCAATGGTTCAATCTGAAATAATCTGAAATAATCTGAAATAATCTGAAATAATCTGAAATAATCTGAAATAATCTGAAATAATTTCATTTATATCTCAGCATAGCAATTATCTCCTGGAGAGCTGGTCACTTAAAACTACCCCAAAGAGAAGCACTTATGAAAATAGGACACATCAATGCCCCCATTTGAAGTAATCTTAATGTGTTGAATTCTGTAATTAAATTTCCTTTTGATTTAGAACTCAGTGTGGCAAATATCTCCTGGAGAGCTGGTCACTTAAAACTACCCCAACAAATAGCACTTACCAAATACAACAGACAAGTCAGTGCCATTGTGAGGGTACCGATAGTGACAGTAGTAGCAGTTGAGAACTGTGTTGCTTTTGAAGACCGAAACTCTGTAGAGTGAGTGCAAGTATTATGTAGGACAAACTGAAACTAAGCACAAAAACTATGAGTGCCAAACCGATAATTTGGTTAAAATAGCACCCTCTATTGTTCACAAAGGGTATGCTGCTGTAGTGATGGCAATGGGAGAGCCCATGATGAACAAACACCAACAAGACTACCCCAAAGAGAAGCACTTGTGAAAATAGGACCAATCAATGGTTCAATCTGAAATAATCTGAAATAATTTCATTTAGATCTCAGCATAGCAATTATCTCCTGGAGAGCTGGTCACTTGAAACTACCCCAAAGAGAAGCACTTGTGAAAATAGGACCAATCAATGGTTCAATCTGAAATAATCTGAAATAATCTGAAATAATCTGAAATAATCTGAAATAATCTGAAATAATCTGAAATAATCTGAAATAATCTGAAATAATCTGAAATAATCTGAAATAATCTGAAATAATCTGAAATAATTTCATTTATATCTCAGCATAGCAATTATCTCCTGGAGAGCTGGTCACTTAAAACTACCCCAACAAATAGCACTTCAAGAGTGTGTACACAGTGTTAATGTCTAAAGTGTCATATGTTACAAAAGTATAGTCAGTAACACTATAGTCTAATCTAAAGGGTTAACTCAAAAGACATAAATATAACAAGGTATTGTATTTTATGAAGATTAGACTCCAAAAATCTATTAAATTAAATTAAAGCATAACCAACTCTTTATTATCTTTATTACTACATTCAGTATTATGGAAAAGAAACATCGTGACAGAAATTAAAAGTAATAATTTGAGACCAGAAATGCATCACATAACTGTACGAGTAAATAATAATAATAATAATAATAATAATAATAATAATAATAATAATAATAATAATAATAATAATAATAATAATAATAATAATAATAATAATAATAATAATAATAATAATAATAATAATAATAATAATAATAATAATAATAATAATAATAATAATAATAATAATAATAATAATAATAATAATAATAATAATAATAATAATAATAATAATAATAATAATAATAATAATAATAATAATAATAATAATAATAATAATAATAATAATAATAATAATAATAATAATAATAATAATAATAATAATAATAATAATAATAATAATAATAATAATAATAATAATAATAATAATAATAATAATAATAATAATAATAATAATAATAATAATAATAATAATAATAATAATAATAATAATAATAATAATAATAATAATAATAATAATAATAATAATAATAATAATAATAATAATAATAATAATAATAATAATAATAATAATAATAATAATAATAATAATAATAATAATAATAATAATAATAATAATAATAATAATAATAATAATAATAATAATAATAATAATAATAATAATAATAATAATAATAATAATAATAATAATAATAATAATAATAATAATAATAATAATAATAATAATAATAATAATAATAATAATAATAATAATAATAATAATAATAATAATAATAATAATAATAATAATAATAATAATAATAATAATAATAATAATAATAATAATAATAATAATAATAATAATAATAATAATAATAATAATAATAATAATAATAATAATAATAATAATAATAATAATAATAATAATAATAATAATAATAATAATAATAATAATAATAATAATAATAATAATAATAATAATAATAATAATAATAATAATAATAATAATAATAATAATAATAATAATAATAATAATAATAATAATAATAATAATAATAATAATAATAATAATAATAATAATAATAATAATAATAATAATAATAATAATAATAATAATAATAATAATAATAATAATAATAATAATAATAATATAGGTGCAAACATTTTTATCCAAAGTTGAGAAAAACAAGCAATAGAAAAGAAGTGGAACCTTGCCTGCAGTACATTTCCTCATTAAAACTACCCCAAAGAGAAGCACTTATGAAAATAGGACCAATCAATGGTTCAATCTGAAATAATCTGAAATAATCTGAAATAATCTGAAATAATCTGAAATAATCTGAAATAATCTGAAATAATCTGAAATAATCTGAAATAATCTGAAATAATCTGAAATAATCTGAAATAATCTGAAATAATCTGAAATAATCTGAAATAATCTGAAATAATCTGAAATAATCTGAAATAATCTGAAATAATCTGAAATAATCTGAAATAATCTGAAATAATCTGAAATAATCTGAAATAATCTGAAATAATCTGAAATAATCTGAAATAATCTGAAATAATCTGAAATAATCTGAAATAATCTGAAATAATCTGAAATAATCTGAAATAATCTGAAATAATCTGAAATAATCTGAAATAATCTGAAATAATCTGAAATAATCTGAAATAATCTGAAATAATCTGAAATAATCTGAAATAATCTGAAATAATCTGAAATAATCTGAAATAATCTGAAATAATCTGAAATAATCTGAAATAATCTGAAATAATCTGAAATAATCTGAAATAATCTGAAATAATCTGAAATAATCTGAAATAATCTGAAATAATCTGAAATAATCTGAAATAATCTGAAATAATCTGAAATAATCTGAAATAATCTGAAATAATCTGAAATAATCTGAAATAATCTGAAATAATCTGAAATAATCTGAAATAATCTGAAATAATCTGAAATAATCTGAAATAATCTGAAATAATCTGAAATAATCTGAAATAATCTGAAATAATCTGAAATAATCTGAAATAATCTGAAATAATCTGAAATAATCTGAAATAATCTGAAATAATCTGAAATAATCTGAAATAATCTGAAATAATCTGAAATAATCTGAAATAATCTGAAATAATCTGAAATAATCTGAAATAATCTGAAATAATCTGAAATAATCTGAAATAATCTGAAATAATCTGAAATAATCTGAAATAATCTGAAATAATCTGAAATAATCTGAAATAATCTGAAATAATCTGAAATAATCTGAAATAATCTGAAATAATCTGAAATAATCTGAAATAATCTGAAATAATCTGAAATAATCTGAAATAATCTGAAATAATCTGAAATAATCTGAAATAATCTGAAATAATCTGAAATAATCTGAAATAATCTGAAATAATCTGAAATAATCTGAAATAATCTGAAATAATCTGAAATAATCTGAAATAATCTGAAATAATCTGAAATAATCTGAAATAATCTGAAATAATCTGAAATAATCTGAAATAATCTGAAATAATCTGAAATAATCTGAAATAATCTGAAATAATCTGAAATAATCTGAAATAATCTGAAATAATCTGAAATAATCTGAAATAATCTGAAATAATCTGAAATAATCTGAAATAATCTGAAATAATCTGAAATAATCTGAAATAATCTGAAATAATCTGAAATAATCTGAAATAATCTGAAATAATCTGAAATAATCTGAAATAATCTGAAATAATCTGAAATAATCTGAAATAATCTGAAATAATCTGAAATAATCTGAAATAATCTGAAATAATCTGAAATAATCTGAAATAATCTGAAATAATCTGAAATAATCTGAAATAATCTGAAATAATCTGAAATAATCTGAAATAATCTGAAATAATCTGAAATAATCTGAAATAATCTGAAATAATCTGAAATAATCTGAAATAATCTGAAATAATCTGAAATAATCTGAAATAATCTGAAATAATCTGAAATAATCTGAAATAATCTGAAATAATCTGAAATAATCTGAAATAATCTGAAATAATCTGAAATAATCTGAAATAATCTGAAATAATCTGAAATAATCTGAAATAATCTGAAATAATCTGAAATAATCTGAAATAATCTGAAATAATCTGAAATAATCTGAAATAATCTGAAATAATCTGAAATAATCTGAAATAATCTGAAATAATCTGAAATAATCTGAAGACTGAAACTATAAAGCGTTAGTGGAGGTCATTTGAAGGCAGAGACACCGGGAGCATGCTGCCTGCTTTCAGGACAAGCTTATCTGAGCAGTTTGGTTTGCAGCACCCATTATAAGCTTGTCCTTGCACCTTTGGCTTTGCTGTGATCGTTGGCACTTGGGTATTTTTTGAAAGGCCATTAAGTTTTGAATGCAGCGTTAATAGCTTTGGAACACCTCAGCATTATTGAGCAAGGGCGGACTTTTCACACATTTTAAGCATTACATGCAAATGCAACTATTATGCTGTTTGCTGAATGTTGAAAAGAGTAGAGTCATTCTATCCCAGATAGAATCACACTAAGCACAAAAGTTATGAGTGCAAAACCAATAATTTGGTTAAAATAGCACTCTCTAGTGTTCACAAAGGGTATGCTGCTGTAGTGATGGCAATGGGACAACCCCATGATGAACAAACACCAACAAGACTACCCCAAAGAGAAGCACTTATTCTTACATAGAATCACAAATGCTTCTCTTTGTAGTCATCTAGAGGGTCTTCTTCAAATTAAACACAACTGAATAAAAACCAGGTGGACATAGGGGATTCAGTCAGCAAACATTTACCCCAACTTGATAGCACTTTCTGCACTGGTTGAAAAGAAAGATGCTAAAGTTAGAGTAGACGTCAGCTTCTTTGCAGTCTAGAGGGCAAGGAAATTAGGATAAAAAAATAATTAAAAAACTGGGTACAGGTGAGCATGAAAAATAGTGGCCAAATGTTGCCCTATACTTTTTTAAGGGTAAGCTACAAGTCGGAACAAAAAGAATATAGGTGCAAACATTTTTATCCAAAGTTGAGAAAAAACAAGCAATAGAAAAGAAGTGGAACCTTGCCTGCAGTACATTTCCTCATTAAAACTACCCCAAAGAGAAGCACTTATTCTTAAATATAATCACAAATGCTTCTCTTTGTAGTCATCTCGAGGGTCTTCTTCAAATGAAACACAACTGAATAAAAACCAGGTGGACACAGGGGATTCAGTCAGCAAACATTTACCCCAACTTGATAGCACTTTCTGCACTGGTTGAAAAGAAAAATGCTAAAGTTAGAGTAGACGTCAGCTTCTTTGCAGTCTAGAGGGCAAGGAAATTAGGATTAAAAAAAATAATTAAAAAAACTGGGTACAGTTGAGCATGAAAAAGTGTGGCCAAATGTTGCCCTATCCTTTTTTAAGGGTATGCTACAAGTCGGAAACAAAAAGAAAATAGGTGCAAACATTTTTATACAAAGTTGAGAAAAAACAAGCAATAGAAAAGAAGTGGAACCTTGCCTGCAGTACATTTCCTCATTAAAACTACCCCAACAAATAGCACTTACCAAATACAACAGACAAGTCAGTGCCATTGTGAGGGTACCGATAGTGACAGTAGTAGCAGTTGAGAACTGTGTTGTTTTTGAAGACCGAAACTCTGTAGAGTGAGTGCAAGTATTATGTAGGACAAACTGAAACTAAGCACAAAAACTATGAGTGCCAAACCGATAATTTGGTTAAAATAGCACCCTCTATTGTTCACAAAGGGTATGCTGCTGTAGTGATGGCAATGGGAGAGCCCCATGATGAACAAACACCAACAAGACTACCCCAAAGAGAAGCACTTATGAAAATAGGACACATCAATGCCCCCATTTGAAGTAATCTTAATGTGTTGAATTCTGTAATTAAATTACCTTTTCATTTAGAACTCAGCGTGGCAAATATCTCCTGGAGAGCTGGTCACTTAAAACTACCCCAAAGAGAAGCACTTATTCTTAAATATAATCACAAATGCTTCTCTTTGTAGTCATCTCGAGGGTCTTCTTCAAATGAAACACAACTGAATAAAAACCAGGTGGACACAGGGGATTCAGTCAGCAAACATTTACCCCAACTTGATAGCACTTTCTGCACTGGTTGAAAAGAAAGATGCTAAAATTAGAGTAGACGTCAGCTTCTTTGCAGTCTAGAGGGCAAGGAAATTAGGATAAATAAATAAAAAAAATAAAAAAAACTGGGTACAGGTGAGCATGAAAAATGGTGGCCAAATGTTGCCCTATACTTTTTTAAGGGTAAGCTACAATTTGGAACAAAAAGAATATAGGTGCAAACATTTTTATCCAAAGTTGAGAAAAAACAAGCAATAGAAAAGAAGTGGAACCTTGCCTGCAGTACATTCCCTCATTAAAATTACCCCAAAGAGAAGCACTTATGAAAATAGGACACATCAATGCCCCATTTGAAGTAATCTTAATGTGTTGAATTCTGTAATTAAATTACCTTTTCATTTAGAACTCAGCGTGGCAAATATCTCCTGGAGAGCTGGTCACTTAAAACTACCCCAAAGAGAAGCACTTATGAAAATAGGACACATCAATGCCCCATTTGAAGTAATCTTAATGTGTTGAATTCTGTAATTAAATTACCTTTTCATTTAGAACTCAGCGTGGCAAATATCTCCTGGAGAGCTGGTCACTTAAAACTACCCCAAAGAGAAGCACTTATGAAAATAGGACACATCAATGCCCCATTTGAAGTAATCTTAATGTGTTGAATTCTGTAATTAAATTACCTTTTCATTTAGAACTCAGCGTGGCAAATATCTCCTGGAGAGCTGGTCACTTAAAACTACCCCAACAAATAGCACTTACCAAATACAACAGACAAGTCAGTGCCATTGTGAGGGTACCGATAGTGACAGTAGTAGCAGTTGAAAACTGTGTTGTTTTTGAAGACCGAAACTCTGTAGAGTGAGTGCAAGTATTATGTAGGACAAACTGAAACTAAGCACAAAAACTATGAGTTCCAAACCGATAATTTGGTTAAAATAGCACCTCTATTGTTCACAAAGGGTATGCTGCTGTAGTGATGGCAATGGAGAGCCCCATGATGAACAAACACCAACAAGACTACCCCAAAGAGAAGCACTTATGAAAATAGGACAGATCAATGCTCCCATTTGAAGTAATCTTAATGTGTTGAATTCTGTAATTAAATTACCTTTTCATTTAGAACTCAGCGTGGCAAATATCTCCTGGAGAGCTGGTCACTTAAAACTACCCCAAAGAGAAGCACTTATTCTTAAATATAATCACAAATGCTTCTCTTTGTAGTCATCTCGAGGGTCTTCTTCAAATGAAACACAACTGAATAAAAACCAGGTGGACACAGGGGATTCAGTCAGCAAACATTTACCCCAACTTGATAGCACTTTCTGCACTGGTTGAAAAGAAAAATGCTAAAGTTAGAGTAGACGTCAGCTTCTTTGCAGTCTAGAGGGCAAGGAAATTAGGATTAAAAAAATAATTAAAAAACTGGGTACAGATGAGCTTGAAAAATAGTGGCCAAATGTTGCCCTATACTTTTTGAAGAGTAACCTACAATTTGGAACAAAAAGAATATAGGTGCAAACATTTTTATCCAAAGTTGAGAAAAAACAAGCAATAGAAAAGAAGTGGAACCTTGCCTGCAGTACATTCCCTCATTAAAATTACCCCAAAGAGAAGCACTTATGAAAATAGGACAGATAAATGCTCCCATTTGAAGTAATCTTAATGTGTTGAATTCTGTAATTAAATGACCTTTTCATTTAGAACTCAGCGTGGCAAATATCTCCTGGAGAGCTGGTCACTTAAAACTACCCCAACAAATAGCACTTACCAAATACAACAGACAAGTCAGTGCCATTGTGAGGGTACCGATAGTGACAGTAGTAGCAGTTGAGAACTGTGTTGTTTTTGAAGACCGAAACTCTGTAGAGTGAGTGCAAGTATTATGTAGGACAAACTGAAACTAAGCACAAAAACTATGAGTGCCAAACCGATAATTTGGTTAAAATAGCACCCTCTATTGTTCACAAAGGGTATGCTGCTGTAGTGATGGCAATGGGAGAGCCCATGATGAACAAACACCAACAAGACTACCCCAAAGAGAAGCACTTATTCTTAAATATAATCACAAATGCTTCTCTTTGTAGTCATCTCGAGGGTCTTCTTCAAATGAAACACAACTGAATAAAAACCAGGTGGACACAGGGGATTCAGTCAGCAAACATTTACCCCAACTTGATAGCACTTTCTGCACTGGTTGAAAAGAAAAATGCTAAAGTTAGAGTAGACGTCAGCTTCTTTGCAGTCTAGAGGGCAAGGAAATTAGGATTAAAAAAATAATTAAAAAAACTGGGTACAGTTGAGCATGAAAATAGTGGCCAAATGTTGCCCTATACTTTTTAAGGGTATGCTACAAGTCGGAACAAAAAGAATATAGGTGCAAACATTTTTATCCAAAGTTGAGAAAAAACAAGCAATAGAAAAGAAGTGGAACCTTGCCTGCAGTACATTCCCTCATTAAAATTACCCCAAAGAGAAGCACTTATGAAAATAGGACAGATCAATGCTCCCATTTGAAGTAATCTTAATGTGGTATTTGTAGTTAAAGCAGTAATTGTACTGAAGTAAATGTAATTCAGTATTTTTTTTCTGTCTTGCAGTTACGTCAGATCACATAGGCTACTCCAGCAGCTCTTTTAAGAAGTCATCTCTTGTAAAAGCCATAACTTGTTCAGGGCTTGCAAAATTTCAAAATCCCTGGTAGCCCTTCGGGCAGGTACTCTTCAGATTTTGGTAGCCCGAAAATTAATTTAACTAGTATAGTTACCTAAATACATTGGAGATATGCTCACTGAATATAAACCTAACAGACCACTCAGATCATTAGGATAGAGTCAGTTAGAAATACCAAGGGTTCACACAAAACAAGGGGAGTCTGCTTTTAGCTATTATGCCGCCCGCAGTTGGAACCAGCTTCCAGAAGAGATCAGATGTGCTAAAACATTAGCCACATTTAAATCCAGACTCAAAACTCATCTGTTTAGCTGTGCATTTGTTGAATGAGCACTGTGCTACGTCCGAACTGATTGCACTATGTATAATCACTCTCTATCCTTAAATGTTTTAAATTCTTTTAAAATCAATTTTTAAATTACTTTGTTTTTATTGTTGTGATTTTTATTATTTTTAATCTCTTATTATTTTTAATGACTATTTCACTTCATTTTATGTAAAGCACTTTGAATTACCATTGTGTATGAAATGTGCTATATAAATAAAGGTGCCTTGCCTTGCCTAGTCTGAATTAAAAAATTACTATTTTATTTTATTATTATTATTATTATTTTTTTTAAATATAGAAAATCACATAGGAGTTTAAATGTCAATCAAAAATATTTTCAATACACAAATATCAACAAATATGAAGGAAGGAATTTTATTTCACTATTTACAGGGTATCTGCAGAATTTTCTGCAGAAGGCAATTTATGACCCATTTTAAGAGCTGCACAAGTAAAATGAACACAGAATGAGCGGGGTTGGACAATGTCTATGGTAACATACAGTTTTGAGCCATAAAATTACATGATTTACAGTTCAGATACAGGTTTTCACAAAAACAAAAATATTATACAACAGTGTTTCAGGCTATAGACCGTTTTTATGAAAAGGGATCAATCAAGCATATAAATTATTATGTTAATTTAAAACGTATAATATTTTAGTCTTAATTGTTTAGATTTTTAGAAGGCACATCAACTTTCTCATTTACAACTCTATGTGTTTGCTGCATAAAAACACGAGTTGATATTTGCATTGATCTGACCATAAACAGCAAGACAGGCTTATTGGAAATGCAAATTCATTCTCTGCCACGAGGTGGCGCTTTAGGAGCGCTGAAATATTGCTGTTTCCCCAGAAACGCTGTACACAAAGCAGCTCTGCGCTCATAAACGCTGCTTTATCAGGAATTATAGGTAAAATTTAATTAAAATGCCAATGACACGTTTCTGAGGACAGTCAATTACCTTCAGATACATTCACATAAAGACAGCCGCGCCGCGTTTTGACTTGAAACGTGCCGCGCTCATTATTTATTCAATGACATCATTGCCTTTTGAAGTTTAATCCTGCCGTATCGCGACTCTTGTCTTTCAGTCCCCAACTGTAAGACCTCTTGAAATTATAAGACATTTCTTATACCATTTAACGTATTTAAAACTTTTTATGGCCTTAATTTTGATACAACTCACTTTCAGAGGTTGTAAGGAACCGCGGGAGGTCTGTATTTAAGGAGCCCGTCTGGCAGGCGGTGATACATTTTGGTAGCCCGACTGGAAAACACAATAGCCCCGGGACGTCGGGCTAGCGATTTTGCGAGCCCTGTATGTTCCTATTTTTCCGAACTGTAATCCATAATTCATTTGCACATAGTTTTTGCTCTCTCTCTCTTTCTTTCTGTGTTTTGTGACATTTTTAAATCTCATAATCTCATATTTTTGACCTATTCTTTCAGAAAGCTGCTAGAATTAACAGGGAACTCAATGCTGATCTTGAAGAAGCTGCCAAGGAGGCTGAACAAGTCCTTTAATGATTCGACTCTTCACAGTAATGTTGAAGACATTTAGCTATAACTGATTTGCTTTAATGAACGCATCCTTATTTTATGTGTTAATAATAACTTTCCTTACAGTCCTTCCTCTCAAATATTTTGGTCAGATTATATTTTGCACATTGTCTCAACATGTATATATTTCTCTTTGTTTCAGCTGAAAGGGAAGACCAAAGGAAGGCCTGTCCTGGGATTTGATTTTGACCGTATTCTGCGTTTACGGAGAAGACCCAGAGCTGCAAAGGCAAATAGTACGTCTGTGTTGGTCTGAGCACCTTGACTGAACTGTACTGCAGATACATTTTGCACAGTATTTGATTTTTCTTAAACTTTGCTTATCACACTTATCCCACGGCCCCATCAGAAAGACCCCCAACAAAGGGTCATGTCGAAGTATTAATAATTCATACAATTTAACAAGTCAGCAAATTCATACAATATTGTACTAGCGTATTCGTACAAAATTCTACGACATTTACTCCTACTTCTGTCATTGGCCATTGCCTCAACTTTCATGCAAATTGTGCCCATTGTAAGTAGTCAGAGAGTTTATATCATAAAGATTATATTAAGTCAATTGTATTCTTTATTAATCTTTACAAATTGGCGCAGTCTCTTCCCGTTCTAACAGTACATGATATTATAACAGTCACAAGCCTGTTATAGGGCTCGTTCTCTTCCTCACCACTAGGAGCACTAGAGGGCAACATGTTTTTGTATAAATCATGCCATATAGTAGAAGGAGTGAGTGCAGCATGCAAAAGCTAAAGCGTGGCTTTGCCATGTGCTGCTTGAGTCCTTGTTGGGAAACATTTGTTTTAATGCTCAACTGAAAGTAAGTGATGTTAGAATGTGTATAAAATGTCTAACTTATATTCTTATTTGATTTTGGATGTGTTTGAGTTATATTATTTGAAGTGTTTATTTAGTGTGGTTTCTTTTGATTTTTGCAGAAGGACTTTTTGTGTTATCTGGTGGATTATGGTTAAATGGTTAAGGTGGAGGAAGTTGTATGCTTTCCTTTATACCTCAAAGCTCTTCAACCATTATTTGAGATCACCTTTATACGGATCTTCCATGAACTTTGATGTTTGAGCACAGCAGGCATATGGATTAAGACTGATCACTGGATGGAGGATGTACTGGATATTGTGAGAACTTGAATGGAATCCAGATAAGACTTTATTTACTCCATAACACTTAATCGAATATTCATGGATATTGATCTGTCTTGAACTCTGTTTACGTTATTGTTATTTGTAAGATCGAATGGAGAGTTATTTTTACTAAATATAAATTACCAATATTTTGCATTCAATGAGAGTCTCTGATTTATGTGGATGTTTTGTTAAGTGGATTTTGTTATTGCAATAGGTTTCCTTTTACAAATAAGTTGTGTGACTGGTTTTGGGTTTAGTTAAATCAGAAGCGGTTATGTAAATGGCGCCTGAACAGGGACCCTATTTGCATTTAATGTTTATTGTTTGTTTAACATATAGAAAATGACAACTCAAAATCTGCATATGGAGACAGAGGGTGAGGGCGAGCCTGACTTTACCACTGAACCATTTGTCACCAGGAGGGAACCTATTCGAGAGCTCATCAGCACATTCAGTGAACTGTATATTGATTCTGAAGATGAGGAAGAAAGAGTTGTTGAGTTTGTTGATGACCTTTCTTTTCCACCACCTCCACCACTCGAAACGGAAGAAAGACCAGAGTTCAACTCTTTGTCTTCTGTTATAGACAGTTTGGAACAGCTAGAGGAGAGACTCACAAATATGGAAAAAAGACCAGAAGAGTGTAATAAGGTGGGTGAAGGTTTTTTCCAGACAGAAATGGAAAGTAGATGCAAGAAAATGGAAGACAGATTAACCTATCGAATGGAGAGGTAATGTTCTAGAATTCGGCAAAAACTTGAACTTAGTATCCAAGACTTAGGGCGCTCAATGGTAGACTGTTTAAAACGAAGAGACACCCAGATTGATAATAAGTTCAAATCTCTCATCCCTCTGAAGTCAACTCCAATTCGTCCAAACTTGAGCTCCATCATGCCTCCCTCAGTTTCTCAAGTCAATAACCAAACTTATCAAGTTCAACCAAGTTACACTCAGTTGTCTGGTTCTGGAAACCCTTTGGCAGTTCCACCTGTAAAGATAGAGTTCCCAAACTTTAATAGCAGTGACGATGATGACCCGGTTGCATTTGAGAGATGTGAGGAATATCTAGCCATTTGACCCCTATCTGACTATGAAATACTAGCTTCGCTTATCTGTTTTAAAGAATACTGCAAAAGACTGGTGGGTGGCTGAGAAGAGAAATGTACAGACCTGGGAACAATTTAAGAAAGTCTTCCTAAGTTACATTTATATTTAGTCATTTTGCAGACGCTTTTATCCAAAGCGACTTACAATTGGGGAATACATAAAGCGATTCATCTTGAAGAGGCAATCAGACAGACGAAGTGCTTGCAACACCAAGTCTCAGGCATTGTTCAAATAAATACAAACTACCAAAGGAAGTTTTATTTTTATTTATTTTTATTATTTTTTTTTTTTAAGTCAAGTGCCGTCAAAAGAGATGAGTTTTCAGTTGTTGCTTGAAGATTGACAGGGATCCAGCATTCCGGATAGGGGTGGGCAGATCATTCCACCAGCCAGGAATGATGAATGAGAATGTTCTGGAGAGTGATTTTGAGCCTCTCTTTGATGGTACCATGAGGCGTCGCTCACTAGCAGATCTCAGATTTCTGGAGGGGATGTAGTTTGTTAATAGAGAGTGCAAGTAAACGGGTGCTGAGCCAGTGGTTGTTCTATATGCAAGCATCAGTGTCTTGAACTTCATGCGAGCCGCGACTGGTAGCCAGTGCAGGGAGATAAAGAGAGGTGTAACATGGGCTCTTTTGGGCTCGTTGAAGACCAGTTGCGCCGCTGCATTCTGAATCATTTGTAGAGGTTTGACTGTGTTTGACGGAAGTCCAGCCAGAAGAGCATTGCAATAGTCCAGCCTAGAAATGACAAGGGCCTGGACAAGAAGTTGTGCAGCATGCTCTGTCAGAAAGGGCCTGATCTTTCTGATGTTGTATAGTGCGAACCTGCAAGATCGAGCAGTCTTTGCAATGTGGTATTTGAAGGTCAGCTGATCATCAAAGATTACACCAAGATTTCTGACCGAAGTTGATGGGGTTATTGTTGATGAACCTAACTGGATTGTGAAGTCATGCTGTAGAGTCGGAGTGGCAGGGAGGACAAGAAGCTCAGTCTTTGCCAGGTTGAGCTGCAGGTGATGTTCTTTCATCCATGTCGAGATGTCCACCAGGCAGCCTGAGATCCGTGTAGCTACCGTTGGATCATCTGGTTGAAAAGAGAGATAGAACTGTGTGTCATCAGCGTAGCAATGGTATGAGAATCCATGTGCCTGGATGATGGGACCCAGTGATGTAGTGTATGTGGAGAAGAGGAGGGGTCCAAGAACTGATCCCTGAGGAACCCCAGTGACCAGTTGATGTGCTTTGGATACCTCCCCTCCCCAGGCCACCCTGAAAGACCTACCAGTGAGATAGGATTCAAACCAGCGAAGTGGAATGCCAGTGATGCCCAGTGATGAGAGGGTGGACAGGAGTATCTAATGATTGGCAGTGTCAAACGCGGCAGATAGATCCAGCAGAATGCGGACCGATAATTTGGAATGGGCTTTTTCAATTCGCAGGGCTTCAGTGACCGAGAGAAGCGCAGTCTCGGTTGAATGGCCCCTCCTGAAACCTGACTGTTTAGCATCCAGTTTGTCGTTCTGTGAAAGAAACAGTGAGACTTGGTTGAAGACAACTCGTTCAAGTGTTTTCGCTATGAATGGAAGGAGAGAGACAGGTCTGTAGTTTTCTATAAGAGAAGTGTTTAATGTAGGTTTTTTGAGCAGTGGGGTTACCCGAGCCTGCTTGAACGTAGTGGGGAAGTTGCCTGTGAGGAGGGATGTGTTGATGATGTGTGTGAGTGCAGGTAAGAGTGTGGGTGAGATTGCTTGGAGAAGATGTGAGGGGATTGGGTCAAGAGGACATGTTGTAGGATGGTTGGAGAGGAGAAGCTTGGATACTTCAGCTTCAGTGAGGGGACAGAAAGAGAAGATGGGAGTTTTAGCAGTGGATGTGGTAGGTTGCGGGTCCTGTGTGCGTGGAGGTGAGAACTGACCACTGATCGATCTAGTTTTGTCTGTAAAGAAAGTGGCAAAGTCATCAGCTGTAATAGAGGTGGTGGGAGGAGGTGGAGGGGGACAGAGGAGGGAATTAAATGTTCTGAAGAGATTACGCATGTCTGGAGCGCTGTCGATCTTGTTGCGGAAATGTGAGGATTTGGCAGTGTGGACTTTAGCAGAGAAGGATGTGAGCAAAGACTGGTACCTACTGAGGTCCGACAGATCGTTTGATTTGCGCCATTTTCTCTCTGCCGCTCTGAGTGTAGTCCGATGTTCACGAAGAACCTCGAATAACCAGGGGTTGGAAGGAGCAGCCCGTGCTGGCCTAGAGGAGAGAGGGCAAATGTCGTCTAGACAAGAGGTTAAGGTAGAGCATAAAGTCTCAGTAGCTGCGTTTACATCCAGAGATGAGAAATGGGTGGGTGATGGAAGAGAGGAGGATACTACAGAGGAGAGATGGGAAGGAGAAAGGGAGCGCAGGTTTCGTCTAAAAGTAACCGGTAGGGGAGTTGGTGGCACAGGAGAAGCAAAGTGTAATGTAAATGTAATGAAGAAATGGTCCGAAGTATGTAGCGGTTGTACCAGAATGTTATCTGCAGTACAATTGCGTGTGTAAATTAAGTCAAGTTGGTTGCCTGATTTGTGCGTGCTAGTAGTGGTAAGGCGTTTGAGATCAAATGAAGCTAGGAGTAAATGGAAGGCTGTAGCATAAGGCTTGTCTGAGTGAATGTTGAAATCACCAAAGACTAAGAGCGGAGTACCATCCTCCACGAAAGAGGACAGCAGCCCGTCCAGCTCCTCTAGGAAGGTGGCTAGAATTTGGCTAGGGGGACGGTAAATGACCACAATCTGGAGTTTTATGGGAGCTGATACAGTAATGACATGAGATTCAAATGAGTTGTAGTTGCATAGGGGAGAGCGGGTTGAGTATTTCCAATTGTTAGAAATGAGCAGACCAGTGCCTCCACCCCGGCCAACTTGGCGCGGGGTATGAGAGAAAGAGAGATTAGTAGAGAGAGCAGCTGGGGTTGCTGAGTCTTCTGGACGAATCCAGGTCTCAGTCAAGCCCAAGATGCTGAGCGTGGATTTTAAAGAAAAAGCAGAAATGAAGTCCGCTTTGTTGACAGCTGACTGACAATTCCAGAGACCCACAGAGAAGGAAAGAGGTGTAGTGGAGGAGGTAGAGATAAGGCGCAGGTTATCAGGGTTACGTTGCCGTCTGCGTGTGACGTTAGAGCGTGGTTGAGAGAGAACCGGAATGGTTTGGAAACACATGATAGAGGTGGCAGGAAAGAGGATAGAAACGGAGAGTGTGTAAGGGAAGGGGGAAAAAAGGATACTTAAGTGTGTTGCTCGGTTAAAGTCGCGCAGGAAAAGTCAATGGTCTTTACACTCGTCGGTCTTCACACGAGGAGGCTGAACGCTTCCGCTGATGCTTCCGCGTCAGCGCTCGGACCTCTGATAAATACAGCCTGAAACACTACAGTGAAAACAGCTGTGGCCGGCTTCTGATTGGCCCAGCCAATAGCCGAGTGCAAATAGCTCAAGACGAAACTAACACTTCGCTTGCAAGGAGCAATGAAAACGATCCAGGTTCCTTCTTAGCCGAGGTGCAAATTATTATAATTAACAGTAAGTGTAATCAAACATAGAAACCTCAACGAAAATGCAGAATAGAAATAGATGGAAAACGAAGTATTCCTTCCTAACTGCAAGTAAATAATTTAAACAACAGATCTATGACCAAGTATTGCAACACTTACGCCCTGCTGTCCGTCTCTTCTGGTGAATATTCGGCAAAAAAGTTCATTTTTGAATGAAGATTATGAAGATGAAACAGCTAGAAGGCTCCTGGAAAGAAAACAAGGTGCACAAGAGAGCATACGAGATTTTGCTTTCCACTACAGAGCCCTCTGTTTAAAATGGAAAAAGGATATGTTAGAAAAAGAGATCTTGCAGTCCATTCTTAGAAACTGTAACCCACGTTTAGCCAGTCTGCTTAGAGGAACAGTACGAGATGTTGGTGAATTAGTAAGAATTGGAACACAAGTTGAGAAAGATTTGGGGGAGTCAAAAAGATATTGGAATAATGTTAATGTTGAGGCTCAAAGAAAGAAGTTACAACTTAACAGAGAAACCGTTCCTAAACCTCCTCATGCTAACACAAGAGTAATGCAATCAGTCCAAAGTACTCCAATACAAGATCCGAACATGATTACTTTGCCTATCTTGCTGAGAAACAGGTACCTACAAGCTGTAATCGATACAGGAAGTACCCTTTCTTTGATTCAGGAATCCTGCTGGAGGCAACTGGAAAATCATGAGGTATGGAAGTCAAGTAATGGACACAATTTTCTACTAGCAAATGGCCAAAGCCAAACAGCAACAGGGAAATCTGATTGGGAGTGTGAACTGCAAGGCAAGACGTTCAAGTTAACCCTGTATGTAATGAGAGACGCTGATCTGACCGTTCCAATCATCCTGGGAATGGATTTCTTGATGACTTCAGGAATAATATTGGATTTTGAGAATTTACAATATTGTTTTCCTCCCAAGGATGATGGTATTGTGCAGAGGTTTCCGCTGTGGTCTCATGAATCTTCCAAAACTTCACTCCACTTCTATCTTGCACTACCTACACCACCAATGATAGTGGAAACCTTACAATCCATCAACCAACTGGTCCTGAAATCAGACTCCACTGATCAATTCAAAAGTCAACTAGAAAGTCTGTTGAGAAAGTGGCCAACCGTCTGTACTCATGAAATTGGTCATTCAAAAATAGTAAGACACCGAATCATCACAACAGATGAAATACCAGTTAGGAAGAGAGCATACAGAGTGTCAGTACCCAGACAACAGTTCATTGATAATGAAATTCAAGAGCTGTTAGGTAAGAATATTACACGTCCCTCAGTTTCTCCATGGGCTTCACCTGTGGTCATTGTACCTAAAAAAGGAGGTGATTTAAGATTGTGTGTGGATTATCGGGGACTGAATGCAAAAACCCTCTTGGATGGTTATCCTATGCCCCAGATCCAAGACATATTGGAGTCTTTACATGGAGCATCAATATTCAGTACACTAGATTTGAGAAGCGGATACTGGCAGTTGGAAATGGAAACTGATAGTATTCCAAAGACTGCTTTTGTAACGGCAGCAGGGCAATTCGAATACTTGCGTCTTCCATTTGGTCTTAAAAACTCTGCAGCATCATTTCAAAGGTTGATGGAGTATGTTCTCAAAGACATTAGAGGGAAGTGTTGCTTTGTTTACATAGATGATATAGTAGTGTATTCGAAAAATTAACTAGAACACTTGCAACACCTGAATCAAGTCTTCAGTTGTCTCCAACAAGCCGGTCTTACATTGAATCTCAAGAAGTGTAACCTTGTGCAACGATCACTTTCATTTCTAGGCCACTTGGTATCCTCTGAAGGAGTAAAAACAGACCCTTCTAAGGTTGCAGCTATATGTGATTTTTCCAGTACCCCAGTCTATCAAAGATTTACAAAGATTCTTGGGATTGGCTGGATGGTATCACCGTTTTATTCCAAATCTATCTGAAAAAGCCGCACCACTCCATTCACTGAAGAAGAAGCAAGCCACGTGGGCATGGACAGAAGCATGTCAGCAGTCATTTGAAAGAATCAAACAAGACTTGTCTAGAGCCCCTGTTCTTATCCCTCCTGATTTCAACAAACCTTTCAAGGTACAAACTGATGCAAGCGAAATTGGTCTCGGAGCTGTGTTGACACAAGAGATTGATGGACAAGAACATGTGATTGCATATGCATCTAGACTGCTTAGAGGAGCAGAGCAGTCATATTCTGTATCTGAAAAGGAATGTCTTGGAGTTGTGTGGGCTATAGAAAAATGGAGAGCTTATTTGGAAGGAACACCATTTGAGGTAATCACTGATCATGCCGCTTTAACTTGGGTCTTCCAACATCCCAAACCTTCATCCAGATTAACTCGCTGGACAATTCGACTTCAAAACTATGAGTTCCAGGTTAAGTACAGAAAAGGTCAATGTAACATTGTCCCATATACCTTATCCCGAAGTTTAGACACCACCTCAACATACATGATTGGCATGGTCAAAGCCACCAGAGATTCTGACGTCCCAGCCAATTTACCTGTTGACTGGTCAGACGTTGCTACAGCACAACAGAATGACCCAGAAGTACAAGAGTTGTGCCAAAAGGCAAATTTACAGACAAGTCCAGATCCATCTAGAGTTCACTGTTATTCAAAATGGATTTCTGTTCCGTAGTGGACAAAAAGGGCCAAAATCACTACTAGTAATACCTGCTTGTTTACGACATGAGTTTTTGTTTATGCATATGACAACCAACTTAGTGGACATTTGGGTTGACTTAAAACGCTGTTGAGATTGATGGAAGTTGCTTACTGGCCAAGTTTGAGGAATGATGTATGGAAATGCCAAACATGCCAGAAGTATAAATCAACCCTTTCCAAGTTGTCAGGCTACCTACAGTCTACTGTCATTGAGCCTGGACATATGTTGGGTGTAGACTTGATGGGGCCTTTTCCAAAGAGTCCAAAACAGAATGAACATTCGTTAGTCGTAGTAGACTATTGTTCAAAATGGGTCGAACTGTTTCCACTACGTGTTGCTAAAGCACCTCAGATAGCATGTATCCTCATTGATGAGATTTTCACAAGGTGGGGAACTCCTGTCTACTTAGTATCTGACAGAGGGGCACAATTCACCTCGAACCTCATAAAGCTTGTATGCAAACAGTGGGGCGTCATACAAAAGTTGACTACAGCATATCATCCTCAAACCAACATAACAGAATGTATTAACAGGACCCTTAAAACCATGATGGCTTCATATGTCAAAGACAATCATCGTAACTGGGATAAGTGGCTATCAGAGTTCCGGTTTGCCGTTAACACTGCCTGGCAAGAGAATACTGGATTTACCCCAGATTAAATTGCTTTGGGACGTAAACTAAAAGGACCATTAGAAAGAGCTCTAACAAAACCACCCAATCCTAGCAATCCCACATACGATACAGTGGAGAGACAAGAGAGCCTCATCCAGGTTGTTGGAGAATGTGCAACGAGCTCAGGCCAAGCAGAGACACTACTATAACCAGAGAAGAAAACAGGCTAAATATAAAGAAGGTGATCTTGTCTGGGTTCGTACCCACCCTCTGTCGAAAGCTGGTCTACTTGTATTAATTTCTCCTCTACAGTCAACTACTGTGAGCACTGTGCTCCTGTCACAATCATTATATACATATATATTTCTTGCTCAAAATGGTTGACTTTTATAATTATAAAATTATAATTATTAACTATAATTTGTCTTGCACTTGATTACTGGAGACAGGAGATATATTTTTAAAGGTAATAATTGTAAAATATTGAAGTATTGTTCTTAATTTTTTACCTGTTTGTTAAAGGGAAGAAAATAATATATTTTCAATTGGAGCCTTGAATATTATTTGGCATCTTGTATGATTTCTGTAAACAAATTCTCTTTATTTTTGAATATTAGGGGTTTTCTATTGCATATTTCTTAGTTGCCTCTATGCAAATACATGTTTATAATCAACTGCATTTTTTGTTTTCATTTTTTTCCATAGTGCCACAAACTGGAGAGAGAATGCTGTTCTGGGCACTATGTTTATCTTGGAAAAGTTTGACATATCAATAAACATTGGAAAATGACTACAAAATGTGTGATTTCAATTTTTTTAGTTTTTTAATTGTTTGCTTGTTTTTATTTTTATTGCTATACTTCAACTGGAAGATCTAAGAATGGCAAGTTTGTAGGGTCCATTTCCAGGAAACATAGAAGTGATTAATTGTTTACCTTTAATACACTATAACACTAAATGTTACAGAAGCAAAAATTTAAAATACTGCATGTTTGAATAATCATCAGTGGGTTTTTTTTTTTAAGCAACTGAAATATTTTGACATTTATTTTTCACATGGTATATGCAAACTTTTGAGTTTAAATATTGTACATTAATTTATATTAGTGTGAACCGTGTATACAATGGGAACCATTACGCCCTTGTTTGAAAAAAAAAATAAAAAGATTACTGTAATCAACAAATCTATTGCTGCATCAGGGTTAACCCCACCATACAATCTGTTGTTGCACTTTTGTATTGAGTGTAGACGAATCTTCAACAGATTCTGTCCATTCATCACAAGAACCCGGAAGATCCTGTCATAGATGACCATATATGGACAAGTAAGTGTGACGCTTCTGATCAACTGGGTTGCCATTGGCTTTGAAGTTCTCTTGACACTCGCCGAACTCGCTGTGATTGGGCTATCTTTTAACCCAATTTAAAAAAAGGTTAATGTTGCAAAGTACGTTTTGCTGTTATTATTATGTCAGCAGTGTTATGTCATGAGAAATTACCACTTTCCCGAGATTGTAACCCTAACCCTGAGCATAACTTCATTAAACTACAAATACCAGCACTGCGTTCTATCGATAGAATGGCAGAGGCTCATGGGTAATGTAGTTTAAAAAGTTTAATAATAAAATGAGGGAAATTACAGTCTTCTTTGAACAAAGGGTTATCTGAACATGTTCATTGTGAAAACACATATGACATATGTAAGAGGCAGGCTGAAATTTGGTATTTTACTAAGAACACTTTTTTAAATACCTTTATACCACCTTTCCATATGTTTCAAAACTTTGTCCAACATTATTTAATTAACATAAGTAGTTGTCCTGCCAAATTTCTCTTTAAAATTATAATCAGACTTTGATTTACAGCCATTTGAAATATTGTTTTTGCTCTTCCAGGGGACTCTACTGGGTCCCTGAGGATGGAAGGGCAGTAAAACATACACAGATCTATTCTCATCATGGACAACAAATTTTTCATTCAGAAAGACAAGGTACAGACAGTGTGTGGTTTATGGTGCAAAACAATTCATGCAAAGGAAAGCATCATAATATAAAATACCTAATTTGTATCTCTGTGTCAAATATTCCTCATCTTTGTCCTCCTCAGGTGCTAAACATCAGTAATGTGCATGCTCATCTTGCTAATAGTACAGTACAGGATTCATGTTGATCTTTCCCTGGTGCATCACCCTCAGTTGTGCATGAAGTGTCTGTAGCAATATAGTCCACGCAGTCTCTTCTAAGGCATCTTTCAGCCTTTATGTAACTGACTGTCTTTAATATGACTCATGTCTTATGACTCATTACTTAATGTTCATGTCTTAATTAAAACACTCATGGAAATTATGTGTATTGTTTACAAAATTAAATGATGCATTTACCAAACACCTAATACAGTGTGTGCAGAATTATTAGGCAAGTTGATATTCTGGTCATATTTTTTTTCCAAGAACATTTTACCAATTCCAAACCACATCAATCTTAATAACTACTATTGATTTTGTATTTAATAATTTATAAGTGATATATAATTGTCCATGAAGGCTGATAGTCAGAAACTTCTTATTTCAGGTGTGCAGAATTATTAGGCAGATTTTCCTTTACAGATAAAATGAGCCAAAAAAGAGATTGAACTTTAAAAAAAATTATTAAATGCCCATGAGAAGGATGCAATACTAATGCAATAATAGAATTAGCAAAGTTAAGGCATGACCACTGGGCAGCGAAATGCTCATTGGGTCAGCAAGGTCAGAAAAAACAGGTGGAGAGGAAAAGACACGTTAACTGCAAAAGAATTAAGAATTAAGGTGAAGAATTAGGTGAGAAACCATCAGGAACCATTTAGTCTCCAGCACCATCATTTTCCAGAACTGCAACCTTCCTGAGTCTCCAGAAGTGCAAGGTGTCAGGTTCTCAGAGACTTTGCTTGGGTAAAAAATTCTTTAAAATGGCCCTCACTTAATAAGAATAACTTGCTGAAGTGTTGTGAAATACATGAAGACTGATTTTGTATAGGCTTTATGGACAGATAAGTTGTGAGTGACTCTTGAAGGACCAGCATCACATCCTCTTGTGCCACTGTTTGAAGAATTTATCTTCCAGAATCTGGCAGTAAGTTTTAGGAGCTCATTTTTAATCAATCCTGCAAGACAGACTTTTCAGGATAGGAGATGAACTAAAATGAGCTCCCAAAACTTACTGCCAGATTCTGGAAGATAAATTCTTCAAACAGTGGCACAAGAGGATGTGATGCTGGTCCTTCAAGAGTCACTCACAACTTATCTGTCCATAAAGCCTATACAAAATCAGTCTTCATGTATTTCACAACACTTCAGCAAGTTATTCTTATTAAGTGAGGGCCATTTTAAAGAATTTTTTACCCAAGCAAAGTCTCTGAGAACCTGACACCTTGCACTTCTGGAGACTCAGGAAGGTTGCAGTTCTGGAAAATGATGGTGCTGGAGACTAAATGGTTCCTGATGGTTTCTCACCTAATTCTTCACCTTAATTCTTAATTCTTTTGCAGTTAACATGTGTCTTTTCCTCTCCACCTGTTTTTTCTGACCTTGCTGACCCAATGAGCATTTCGCTGCCCAGTGGTCATGCCTTAACTTTGCTAATTCTATTATTGCATTAGTATTGCATCCTTCTCATGGGCATTTAATAATTTTTTTTAACTTTTATTCTGGAGTTCAATCTCTTTTTTGGCTCATTTTATCTGTAAAGGAAAATCTGCCTAATAATTCTGCACACCTGAAATAAGAAGTTTCTGACTATCAGCCTTCATGGACAATTATATATCACTTATAAATTATTAAATACAAAATCAATAGTAGTTATTAAGATTGATGTGGTTTGGAATTGGTAAAATGTTCTTGGAAAAAAAATATGACCAGAATATCAACTTGCCTAATAATTCTGCACACACTGTACAGAATATTCCCCATACTTTATTATCCAACACCATGTGCAATACTTTACTGGAGAATCCATCATAAAGACAGCTAAAGTAGCATATAAAGACAAATCATATTCAAGAGAAATAAAAATGGGTTATGTTTAAACCATGTTATTTTAATCAGATGAAGCCACCCAAATGCAAGCATGGTGAAATGTCTTGAGCATCATAGAATCACATTCAGCTTCCTTATCATCAGAGCTCTCCAGGTTTTCTTCCTATTGCTTGCTTGTCCATGTCCCTATCATAAACTTCTTCCATGTCATAAACAATTTGCAATTGTTAACCAGCACCCTACAGTACAAAAGACGTGACCAATTCAAATCAAATACTTTATTGTCACAATACCGTGAACACAAGTGTACAGGTGGTGAAAGTCTTTTGTGCAAACTGCAGCATGACATTATGGATGACAAATAGTGAATATATATGCAACACACGCATATAAAGGACTCAATACAGATAGAGAACACCATATAGTAAATATTATACTATACAGACAGCATGAAATGAAAACAATAAATCACAGTACACATATACCTTTGCAGTGCAGTACAGTATGAATTAGTGCAAACAGATTGTCAGGATGCAGAATAATAGTGAGTCAGAGTCCAGTCAGTGTAAGTGATAGAGTGCAGTGCATAAGAGGTTGGTGTGCTGTGTGTGGTGTTAATGGTACGAGTTCAGTTCAGTCTGATTGTCTGTGGAAAGAACTTGTCTCGCAGTCTGCTGGTGAAGGTTCTGCGATAACATCTGCCTGATGGTAACGGTGAGAGCAATCCATGGCTCGGGTGGCTGGAGTCTCTGACAGTCCTCCATGTTTTTCTCACACACCACCTGGTCTTTATGTCCTGGAGGGACAAAACATGTATTTAGGGTGTGGTAAATCAATAAAAAATATATTGTATTTTTATTTATAATTGTTGCACTGGACTTACCATTGATTCTTGTTGGAGGTATGGGCCAAAAGAATCCCTCCACCACTATCTTGTTTCTTTTATGGGCCGTAACATCTGAGCTGTCGCAGTAGAGCTGTTTAGGAATGCAGTCTTCACAGCAGATATCTGATGGGTTCAGGCAGCAGTGCTTCACTTGGTGGCCATTGAATTGATATCTTCATCAACTGGCTTCATCCTCCTTCAAACAAAGAGAGAAAACTAGTCAACGATAACTCCAGAGAAGTAGTGTAGGTGAATACAGGTGCAGGTGACAGTACTCACCATATTCAGTCATTTCCTGCCTAAATCCCAGAGATGGTGCACAGCTGATTTGCTCATTCTAGGATCTATAAAAAAAGATGTACTTTTGTAAGATATTTATGTGAAAAATGACAACTGGTGACTTGAGTCTTTTGAGAAATCAACATCAAATGCTGTACCACATATAACTGCATTGCTTGAATACAGACATACCAGTGGAAATGTGCAACTTTCCAGCTCTGTCTTTTCTGTTTGGGCAGAAGAAGACCATGTTCATGCCTCATTCATCAGGACTGGTTTGCCTGTTGACTTGCTGTGACTGATTTTCTTTGCATTTTTGGTCTTCAGCTGTAAAACAAGAAAATATCTAATCGACCCCATGTTTAATTATTACTGTTGTTTAATCATAAATTAAGCAGTTATAATAGTAAACTTCAAGCTCAAGTTCCCTGGCAGCTCTAGCGGGCTCCTGAGTTCATCTGTACACATCAGATTCAGAGTCTGAGAAAAGGCCATCATGCAAACTCTCAGTTTACACCTTACAACAGAGTATAAAAGAATGTGAGTGAGGGAGTAAAGTAATAAGATGCAGAGAAATAGGCAGAATTGTGTGTGTAAGCTTAACAAAATGAGAAGAAAACAGAATTAGAAAAAGCTGTATTCTTCAATAGCAAGCTAATATGAATTCTTTTAAATATGATTACATGCTGACGGTATTACAAGCAGTTTAAAGGCCTCTTCACACCAAGGATGAGTCCAGACCGCAGCTATTTAACATTTAACGACACAGAGAAACAATAACATTGGAATCTCTTTCAGAACAAATTTTTCCAGATGATGAACAATCAAAATATTGACAGCCAATCAAAATCCACCAGACTTTAAAGACCTTGAGCATTTAAATCGCAGACAGCATAACTGCAGCTCGCACTTATAATAAACAGAACGTTATCATCTGTTGATGTGAAAAATAAATGGTTAAAATAGTTATTATATTTCTAGCTCTTGCTGTGAACAGCTTTAAGTGATCTGATTTGGTCAATTAACTGAAGATCTGATTTGTCACGTGACGAGTTAAACTAGCATTTCCAGACTCTTGCTTTTTAGACAGATGAGTTCAATAAAAATCAACATGGAAAGAAAGGCAGACTCTGAGTGGACAGATATCATGTACTGTTAGAACGGGAAGAGACTGCGCCAATTTGTAAAGATTAATAAAGAATACAATTGACTTAATATAATCTTTATGATATAAACTCTCTGACTACTTACAATGGGCACAATTTGCATGAAAGTTGAGGCAATGGCCAATGACAGAAGTAGCAGTAAAAGTCGTAGAATTTTGTACGAGTACGCTAGTACAATATTGTATGAATTTGCTGACTTGTTAAATTGTATGAATTATTAATACTTCGACATGACCCTTTGTTGGGGGTCTTTCTGATGGGGCCGTGGGATAAGTGTAATAAGCAAAGTTTGTGAAAAATGAAATACTGTGCAAAATGTATCTGCAGTACAGTTCAGTCAAGGTGCTCAGACCAACACAGACGTACTATTTGCCTTTGCAGCTCTGGGTCTTCTCCGTAAATGCAGAATACGGCCAAAATCACATCCCAGGACAGGCCTTCCTTTGGTCTTCCCTTTCAGCTGAAACAAAGAGAAATATATACATGTTGAGACAATGTGCAAAATATAATCTGTGACCAAAATATTTGAGAGGAAGGACTGTAAGGAAAGTTATTATTAACACATAAAATAAGGATGCGTTCATTAAAGCAAATCAGTTATAGCTAAATGTCTTCAACATTACTATGAAGAGTCGAATCATTAAAGGACTTGTTCAGCCTCCTTGGCAGCTTCTTCAAGATCAGCACTGAGTTCCCTGTTAATTCTAGCAGCTTTCTGAAAGAATAGGTCAAAAATATGAGATTATGAGATTTAGAAATGTCACAAAACACAGAAAGAGGGAGAGAGCAAAAACTATGTGTAAATTAATTATGGATTACAGTTTGGAAAAATAGGAACAAGTTATGGCTTTTACAAGAGATGACTTCTTAAAAGAGCGGCTGGAGTATGTGATCTGAGGTAACTGCAATTACATTTACTTCAGTACAATTACTGCTTTAACTACAAATACCACAGTAAAACTACGGCTACTGTGGTAAAACCATTTTAAGTGTTGTGTTACTGTGCTTTGACTACAAATATGCAGTAAAAACATGGTAGAAGCTGTGTTATTGTTCTTTAAATGCAAAGAGTAAACAGTAAACACTATGGTAAAATCACGAAAAGTGTTGTGGTTACCATACCTACAAATACCACAGTAAAATACTGTCACGGTGGGAGAAGCATGGTAAATTGGCTACACATGACATGGTAGAGAAACAGTTACTATGGTAAAAATATGGTAAGTGTGTGGACTTTTTGCATGGTCACAATTATCACGCAATACTGGGTTGGCTGATTTGTAGTGCTTTCATCAGCTTTTGCTGAAGACCCATTTCACAACATGATTTAAAACGGTTTTATTTATTTATTTCAAACGGCAGCAGGTCTATATGGAAGTTAGCTTAGGCTAATGTCAATGGCAGGTTAGCTGTGCTAACTGAGCAGCCCACTGTTCTACTAACAACTCATTTGAACGCATACGCTTCCATTTTAGCACATGCCATGCAACGCAGAAACACAGAAATAATTAAAATAACGATCTCATTAAAAAGGAAAAGATTGTTGCCCTTAACATTACCTGTTTGAAGGTGCACGCACATCAGGTGAACCGGGCGAGCCGAATTTAGAAATAAATACACAATTTACACCAAAAAATACCAAAAAAAAAATTCTGCCACTACTTGGGTAAAGTTGGTTTTATATTCGCACATTCGGCATTCAATTACTTTGTTAACCGCACTACATTGGACATTCAGCGGACATTCGCAAGTATGACATTAAAACAATAAGTCACTTGGCCATTTTGATCGATTGTGAAAAAATGTAGTAGGTTGACGATGTCGCTGATTAGAATTTGCAAAAAATAACTTTATTGCATATCTAACGTAATTAGAAAGTTATTGAACGCGGAAATGTGTGAATGTGCGAATATAAAACCAACTTTACCCAAGTTCTGTTAATGCATGTGTCAAAAACACGACTGATACAGACAAATAACGTTAATTAAATTTCAAATCTTACCTGAAGTCAGTCACAGTGAGGTTCCAAAAGCCAGACGCCATACACGTTTGCAAAAGCTGGTAAAAATAAAAACATTAATTTCATAGTTCCCCCAAAACAATTTGAATTCTGTCATCACTCACCCTTAAGATGCTTCAAACCATCTAAGACTTTCGTTCATCTTCGAAAGAAAAGCTGAGATATTTTAATAGAATCTTTATGTCCCTCCGATGAAAGACGATTCACCAAAGATGTTCACGTTTCAAAAAGTTAATCGCAAAAAAAAGAAAAAACATGGCCAAAGTAATCCATATGAATTGCGCGGTTTCCTCCAAGTGCTCTAAAAATACACGATCGCTCTACATAATATAACTGTTTAAAAAGTACAGAATTTTACATCAGTAAATAAATAAAAATTACAATGCAGTTTTTTGAAGAAAAAAAATACAGAAAAAATTACAGAAAAACAAAGTGCAGAAGTGAATAGATGTGTGTGTGCAAAAACTGATGATGATAAAGTTCAAGCAACAGAATAGGGAGGGATGGAGGGGGTTTTGGAGGTGGACGAGGAGATGGTGTACGGATGGTCAGAGGCGGATTAGATGGAGTTTGGCACATGGCACAGACCCAGAGCATCCCAGTGCTGATGACACACGGCGGAGTCGAGGGAGCGAGGAGCCAAGATGTAGATGGTGTACATCTGGGGGCCGACCGATGGAGACAGAGCTGGTGGATCCGAAGGCGCAGACGGAGGGCCGATGGAGCTGAGCGTCGTCGCAGGTTCCGGAGGCATACAATATTTTGCACAAGAGCCTTGCAGCTTTACAAAAAAACAAAACAGAAACAAAATTAAATAACAGATTTTTACATGAATGACTGAAAGCAAGCACAAATTAGCCAGCTGGAATGGACACATTGAAGAAGTTAAAGTCGAAGAAGAAGCAGGCGTTGAAGCAGTAGTAGAAGCCAATAAAATCTATGAAGTTGAAAAATAAGGAAAAAAAAGAAAGAGAAGAAGTTGAAGTGAAAGAACTAGTAGTAGTGGTTACCTATAGGGGATATTTGTGAAGTAGAAGAATTAGAGGAAAAAGTCAAAGAAGAAGAAGGTGTTGAAGTAGTAGAAGTCAATGAAGTCAAAAAAAGAATACTTCTAGAGTCTAGACTGCAAAGCAGCTGATGTCTACTCTAACTCTAGCATCTTTCTTTTCAACCAATGCAGAAAGTTTGGGTAACACTTTCTATGAAGCCCATATTTATAATACATTATAAGGGTATTCTTAAGGCATTATAATGAATGCATAATGCATTATAAAAAACCTTATAATATGTTATATCGTCTTATAAATAATCATAACAACAATTATAATACATTATTATAATAATGCTTACGCATTTGTGGTTATAACTTTTAAGATTATGATTATTTATAACACAATGAACACCATATTAAATCTACTTTTACATTGATAATGGACTATAGACCCTTTTTCTGTTAGTAAACATTGTGACGTTTTTCTGTGGGCGGAGCTTCGGTGGAGGCAGAAAGATTTCCCCGGCCGCTTCACTAACCCTAGCTATGCGGTCTGTTAGCTTGTTTTTTTAACAATAACTGGATAAATTCCGATTTTACCCTCACATGTAAGGTCACTCACTGTCTGGGACGGCGATTGTTATTTGAAAAGGTTAACTTTAATGGACAAAACCAGATTGGCCAACCCGCACACGCTTTTACTCAAAGGATGGACGATCTGACAGGATCACATCTAACGTGTATAGTTAAGACAAACTCACCGTGTCTATCTAGATGTACAGTATATATATTTCAATTTCAGCAGGCAACTATTTTTACAGCTACATTATTATTCCAGCCATAATTAATCGCAACAATGTATATACAATTACACATGATTAAGCATATAAATCATCAGTTTGTTGTTTTACACACATGCACACAGACATTATTTCATACACGATGAAACATCTTTAGATACGCTCATAACAACAAAAGACAATACTTTATTTAACCTTTTCTGATAGGAAGTGTGCGCTGCAAACACGAGCATTTTTGACGATCATTTCTGTCCAGTCCGCTCGTTTTATCGCGTTTAACCACAGCAGTTGTCGTTTTTTTGTCTGGCAGTGGCAGCAGGTATGTGTTAAATTTTCAAATTGGAGCCTCTACTACATCGATTCGGGCAGCCAACATCACAACAAGATGATATTTTAAGCTCCTTATGTAGCCGAATCTGTGCTGGTTTTAATAATTGTGATTGTGAAGTCGGCCTTAAAAGGGTCTATATATCTTGACATTATTTAAGATCTGCTTAGTATCTTACTACAGTACATCTTGTAAGTGGTTAGGTGTGGAGTGTTATTTGAGTGTTGAGTGAGGCTAATATTAATTTTGATGTGAGCTAGTTAATCATTTCAACTGGAAAAAAGTGCAATGTTTATATGTTAGGTTATATTTTATTTTGATGGTCCCCTTAGTCCATTGACTATAAGCAACTTTGCAACTACATGTCAACTAACTCTCATTAGGCTTAGGTTAAGGTTAGGATCGGTATAATGTTGATGTACTTGCAAAGTTACTTATAGTCCGTTTGTCTGTTGGGGAACCATCAAAATAAAGTGTTAGCATATATTTAGCAGATATACTACTAATACTCTAATGACTGCTAGATAACATGTAGTTGCATGTTACTTATCAACAACTGTCTAAAGGGTACCATCAAAATAATCAAACTGATATTAAAATAAACATAGTTCAAAGCAATCTGATCTGATATCTGATCTTATGACTGTTTGAGAGAAAAAAATATGACTATTATTATTACTATACACTTATAAGTGGTCATTGGTGGCTTTAAGTAAAGTAGCATTAGAAAGGTGGCAAGATAAGAGACTTATAATACATTATAACTATGAGAAATATAATCCATTGTAACTTAAGTGGATGCAACGTGTTCACTGTGTGTTATAAATCATCATACTCTTAAAAGCTATAACCACTAATAAGTAAATATTATAATACATTAACACTGTTCTTACGAATATTCATAAGATTATATCACATATTATAAGGTTTTTTTATAATGCATTATGCATTCATTATAATGCCTTAAAAATACCCTTATAATGTATTATAAATATGGGCTTCATAGAAAGTGTTACCAAAGTTTTTTAGTTTGTTTCCACTGATGTCCTGAAGCCCGCTTCAGCTTCAACTCTCCGCACAAACGATTGGATATATAATAGCACACATTTATCTAGGTTAAATGTTTAAACTAACATTGTGATATGCTTTAAGTATTTTATATCTATAGACTTGCTTGAGAATTTCTGTCCAATGAAGGGATGACCTTATCACGTGTAGTTTTGTTTACAATTTCTGGTTCACTTGCAAAAAGGGCAGTGTGAAAGCAAACCGCATCAAAAAAAAAACAAAAAAAAAAAACATTGTATTTAGTCCAGACCAAAGCAAGTGAACTAGCAGACTTTCCTGGTGTGAATACACCCCAAGTCTTCAAAATGGACACAGTTTTCAACTGCTACTACTGTCACTATCGGTACCCTCACAATGGCACTGACTTGTCTGTTGTATTTGGTGAGTGCTTTTTGTTGGGGTAGTTTCAAGTGACCAGTGCTTCAGGAGACAATTGCCACGCTGAGGTCTACATGCAATGGTCATTTAATCACAGAATTCAACACATTAAGATTACTTCAGATGGGAATCGTATAAATAAACGCAACACTTTTGTTTTTGCCACCATTTTTCATGAGTTGAACTCAAAGATCTAAGACTTTTTCTATGTACACAAAGGCCTATTTCTCTCAAATATTGTTCACAGATCTGTCTAAATCTGTGTTAGTGAGCACTTCTCCTTTGCCGAGATACTCCATCCACCTCACAGGTGTGGCATATCAAGATGCTGATTAGACAGCATGATTATTGCACAGGTGTGCTTAGGCTGGCCACAATAAAAGGCCACTCTAAAATGTGCAGTTTTACTGTATCGGGGGGGGGTCTGAAAACCAGTCAGTATCTGGTGTGACCACCATTTGCCTCACGCAGTGCAACACATCTCCTTCGCATGGAGTTGATCAGGTTGTTGATTGTGGTCTGTGGAATGTTGGTCCACTCCTCTTCAATGGCTGTGTGAAGTTGCTGGATATTGGCAGGAACTGGAACACGCTGTCGTATACGCCGATCCAGAGCATCCCAAACATGCTCAATGGGTGACATGTTCGGTGAGTATGCTGGCCATGCAAGAACTGAGATGTTTTCAGCTTCCAGGAATTGTGTACAGATCCTTGCAACATGGGGCCGTGCATTATCATGCTGCAACATGAGGTGATGGTCGTGGATGAATGGCACAACAATGGGCCTCAGGATCTCGTCACGGTATCTCTGTGCATTCAAAATGCCATCAATAAAATGCACCTGTGTTCGTTGTCCATAACATACGCCTGCCCATACCATAACCCCACCGCCACCATGGGCCACTCAATCCACAACATTGACATCAGCAAACCACTCACCCACACGACGCCATACTCCCTCAAAACTTGTGACATCTGTGGCATTGTGCTGTGTGTTAAAACTGCACATTTTAGAGTGGCCTTTTATTGTGGCCAGCCTAAGGCACACCTGTGCAATAATCATGCTGTCTAACCAGCATCTTGATATGCCACACCTGTGAGGTGGATGGAGTATCTCGGCAAAGGAGAAGTGCTCACTAACACAGATTTAGACAGATTTGTGAACAATATTTGAGAGAAATAGGCCTTTTGTGTACATAGAAAAAGTCTTAGATCTTTGAGTTCAGCTCATGAAAAATGGGGGCAAAAACAAAAGTGTTGCGTTTATAATTTTGTTCAGTGTAATATCCAAATAGCATTTTACAAAGTTAAATCATCTAATGCAATAATCTGAAAAGTTATCTAGACTCAACAAAAACATTTCTGTTAGTTCTGGCAAAATTGTTTAGGTTCTCCCAAAATCTGTTTATTGTCATTCGTTATTCTAAACTTGTAAACTGTCTAATGTCAAATACTGTGCTATGCAGTTCCAGACATTAGTGCTAGATAGTTGTCAAGAATTTACTGAACAGTCAAAGTAGGTGAAAACTTAGGCATTCATTAATACACAAAAAATACCTAGTATATTTATTGATAGTATATTTATTGAATATTGCACATTCATACAATTTCTGCATCAAAATACATGTAAGTTTCACATAACCCAACTCCATGCTGTGTTCTTTGGTCACCAAATGACACATCTCATGGAGGACAACGAGATCAATCGGATGGGAATTTGACAAGTCAAATGTCCGACTGGAGCGCCATTCCAGATGTACACTTCTGCAACAGACTTCTACCCAACAGTCAAAGTGACATTTTACCATGAAAATGTGGACTTAGATGAAGACAACAAGGATTTATTTTGACATTTGGGAGAGTGCCTAGGATAGGAGATGACACTTGGGTAAAGTTGGTTTCATATTCGCACATTCGGACTTCCGCGTTCAATAACTTTGTTAATCTGCATCAAAAAAGGCTAATTTCGGTCAGTTATCATTACCGACTAAGTTACTATGAGCACAAAGCAGAACACATTTTTCTGTAGAACTCTACGTTTTAAAGACGCTGATGAACACGCTTACCTCTATGGAGTGTCGTGACGTCATCGCTCATCTGAGGGACCGTCTACAAATAACATGTTTGGATCACTACAGCCTGCTACGATTTACTGTCCATGCACATAAACACATACTTTAAAAACATTTTAAACAATTATAAATATTAAAGTATTTTCTAATTATCATTTTCAGTTATTCTAACTGTAGTGGTGTGTCAGGAATGTTTATCGTCTTGATCTTGTGTGTTACAAAGGGATATTTATTAATTTGCTTTGTCAGACACATAACTGTTGTAACAGCACAGTACTCAAGTCAAAATACCCCACAAGGTGGCAGGTGTTGTCCAGCAGAGGAAACTACTGTTGCATTCATACAGCATTTTTTTCTAGTAAAGTGTTCATTAAAAGTACATATTTACATCAAATCTATAGTTTTGTTCTCTATTGATTATAAAACCTATTCAGCTCGGGATGCACAAATACACTAATGAAAATACATTTATTGCAAAGTTCTTTAACAGGGAGTTTTGTTTTATATATATTGTATAACAAAACGGAGTGTCTATTCACACTAAGTGCAAATATCCCGTCTTATTGGCAGAAGCTATTTACACTAAATCTGCCCACCAAGGTGTGATTGGGATAGTCAATACTATAAAAGATGTATGCAAAAGTACGTCTCCAGTGGCGTATGTCATAAAATGCATGCTTTTTGACGTGATCGACCTGAGTTCCAGACTGCGTTTTGCCAAACTTTTTTTCTCCCATTTCAAATCTCATATCGCATCGGAAAGGCATTTAGCTTCAATAAAAATGAAGGAAATAATCAAAAAGTTGAAAATAAAGTATTGGTTAGGGTAGGTGTAGGGAGGGCTTTATTATCCCAATGAGGTTGCATCCATTTAATAATTTAAATTAGAATTATAATTTACACTAAATACGTTATTGCGTACTGTTTTATAATGTACTACAATACTGAAGTGCAGACAATTGCCACTATTTGCAATAAGTAGTATAAATAGCAGAAAATCCTGCTACTTTAACATAGTGTAAATAGCATATCATTAACATATACTGCTATTTTCACTTAGTGTAAATAGAATCCATTGCACTTGGCCACAGCCATATATATGTATATATATATGTATACACATATATATACAACATTATGACAAAGTAAATAACCGGTTTTAACATCTTTGCAAATTTATTAAAGATAAAAAACTTAAATGATTCCATTGCATGTGTATTCATACCCTTATCTGGGACAGTTGAAATTAGCTTAGGAGTATTAATTTTGCTTGTAAATGTTACCACACTTTGAGTGAAGTTAACCTGTGGCAAATTCAACTGAATGGGAATGATTTGGAAAGGCATACATGTCTTAATAAAAGGTCTAACAGCTGAGAATGCATATTAGAGCAAAGACCAAGCCCTGAAGTAAAAAATAAAAAATGCCTGTATAGCTCAGAGACAGGATTGCATCAAACCACACATCTGGGGAAGAGTTCAGAAAAAAATTCTGCTGCATTGAAGTTTCACAAAAGTGTGTAGCCTCCATTATCCATAATGGAAGACATTTGGAACAACCAGGACTCTTCCTAGAACTGGCCTCCTGGCCAAACTGAGCAACTGATGGAGAAGGGCTTTGGTTAGAGTGGTGATCAACAACCTGATAGTCACTCTAGTCGAGCTCCATGATCATATACGCAGATAGGAGAAACCTACAGAAGGACAAATATCACTGATCTGGGCTTTATGGCAGTGTGGCCAGACTCAATCCTCTCCTCAGTGAAGACACATGAAAACAGGTGAGAGGAATGGCAGATAATTGCCAGATGATGATGATCAAAGCTTGTCGCATCAAACAAAAAAGACTTGAGGCTCTAAAGGTGCTTCAGCTAAGTACTGAGCAATGTACTTATTTCAGTGTTTTACTTTTTATAAATATACAAAGTTGTGACAGTTCTGTTTTTGCTTTGCCATTATGGTGTATGGAGTGTAGATTGATGTGGAAAAAAAGTAATTTAAAGCAGTTTAACATAAGGTTGCAACATAAAATGTGAGAACAAGTGTTATGTTGGCTGTTTGTTTTTATGACTATAGTTAAAATACATCAATTTAAAGCCAATCACATGACTTATATGGTCAGCATTTCTACTCTTCACAATTATATAACACTTATGTGCTTATAATAGCTACTGATAGTCTATACTGATTGAATACTTTCGCAAGGCACTGTATGACATAACAGAAGGGTGAATCTAAATGTGTTTGAAATTTTAGTAATTGATTAAACTGATCTACAACAGCTACAGAAGTGACAGATGTGGAAACCCAGTATGGCACTAAAGATTCTGAGGATCCTCAAATGCAAACTGTTCATTTATTCATTCATTTATTCATTTATAATCATTTATTCATATAATCATTAGTCATTAGACATTTATATAATTTATCATTTGATTATTTTTTATAATTTATCATTTAAATCATTGTCTTTTAACATTTATTCATTTATTTACTTATTAATTTTATTATGCTTCTATATTTCATATTTATTTTTATTTTTCTTGCTTATGCAGTTCCATTATTGTTCAATTTTAGGATTGTGGGGTTTAATGAACTGTTTTGTCTGTATGAATAAGAGATAGCAGGGAATGTTTATGGAAACTCAAGGTTAATGGGATGTTGTTGTGAATCAGTTTGGTATAATACTACTTGTTGAATTTGTGCTCATCAGACAAAGTCTGAGCATTGAGACAAACGCAACTAAGATTGTTCAATAAACTCTGCTACTTTTTACCATCATCACTTCGTCTCCTGCTTCCGCTCTTCTCTGGCATTCCTCGGTCAAATTCTTGACTGACAGAAGACTGTTAACAGTCATTTTGGGTATTTTTGGGTACCAGACAAGACTTGCTGTAAACAGGGTTTGGGTATCGACAGCTCTGCCGACTAGTTGTTCTGTTACCGGACAAACTGTTATTTTCTGATGGGATCTGGGATCTGGCATCTAGGGCTAGATCTTAATTGTCAAGGTGTGGATACTCAATCTAACAACACAGATATTTCAGAAAGAGAGACAGACTCTGACTCAAAACCTATATACCAGGAGCCGGACATTGACTCAGAGTGTCTCAAGCATACACCTGAGGCCATGAAAGTACAGGAGGGAGAGCCTGGACTAAATGTTTGGAGATGATGTTTAGAGGTGAAATAAATAAATAACCCTATGTCGAAAAAAATGTGAGATAAGATTAGGCCGCAAGAAGGGTCCTCAAAATCAAGACAACCTTGGACAGACCATGTGTCTGACCGCTTTAAAATAAAAAAAAGAAAATCTATGTTGTACTCTCTCATTTAAATATCAACATGTCAAGGCTCCCTGGAGCAGAAAAAAAATCTTCCATATTTACAAATGAAAGCAGTGTGCACATTCCCCTTTTGCCCAGCCAAATACTATTGGGTCATTCCGTGTCAAATCAACCAAATTTCAAAATGGCAATTTTCAGCTGAGATTCAGAGCCAAATTACAGGGGTAAAAATGGCTTCAGAAAAATGGCAGCATCATAATGTAATTTTTACACAGAGATTGGTAGGTCTGTTAGTAAAATATGTTGACTTTAGCAATTTTTGTTGAATTATGTGAATAATTACATTTTTTCTCCAAAGTTTGCACGCCTGTAACTCAAAGTAGAAAGATATCTTAATGCCCTTTTAGATATTGGGTCTTAACAAATGTTCCTTTTGTCATCTTCATTTTTAAGGCCCTATATGGTTCGGTTCCAGAGATATTGGAATTTAAATATGGCTCCAAGAGTAAATTGTTAAAATGTACATATTTCCAGTGGTTAAAAAAAACAAATGTGGGTCAATTTGCAAAAATACGATGATACTTTTCTTTTAAAGAGGAATGTCTGAAGAACAAATAATGTTGAAACTAGAGATGTATCTTGTTTACTTCTGTCAAAGCAACTGCATTGAACATACTTGTCCGAGTGCCATGAATATTCTTTTTGTAAAGTTTGCATGCCTATAACTCAAGAAGTATTAAAGATATCGCAATATGATTTTAGATTCTAGTTCTTAATAAACTTTTCTTTTGGAATCTTCATTTTCAAGGCCCTACATTGTTCAGTCCCAGAGATATGGGGACCTCAATGAGGCTCCATTTTCAGATTGTTGAATATTCCCTATTTTAGTGGCTGAAAAGCAAATGTTGGTCACTTTGTATACAGCTGATACTTATTGTATTTAAAGCAGAATGTCTGAAGAATAAGTAATGTTACTAGGCATACTAGGAATGCATCTTGTTTTCCTCTATCAAAACAATATGCACAGAACATACCTGTTGGAGTGATAAAAATGCACTGAAGTTGAGGGACATTATCTTTCTCTCAGTAGTCTATTCATAAGATTCTATATTTGAATCAGTTTCAGGGATATTTGGAAGAAGGGATTTTGTTCATTTTAACAGCTTCTGAAGCTAACAAGAGTTCAGACACACAATGTTGTAACATGTTTGAATCAAATCCCACACCTCATAGGGAAAAGTGGTTGCTTTTACCACACATTGCATTCACATCAATAAACCAAGATTTGCCTAACCTGGATTAATTATTAGAATTTCTTTTTCTTTTTTATTGTTATATAATTTGAGCATAGTTATAGTGCTAAAGGGGATCCTGGGTAATCTTATTGTACATTTCACACTGTTCATTCTTTATCTAGAGTCAACAATTAATCCTGATCATGTCACACTGCACATTCCTAAACACTAGGTTACTGTTATTATTTGCATTGTCAGCAGTGATGACTAGATAAACACAAAACCACATTTGGTGTGAAAATGGGTAGGACACAACAATTTGGACATGGAGCTGCACCAAGGTGTAGGATTAAACCATACAGGGATATTTGGATATTTGTGACACTCAAACAGGTATGTGATAGATTATTTTGATAGAGGGAAACAAGATGCATTCCTAGTTTCAACATTACTTATTCTTCAGACATTTTGCTTTAAAATACATTAAGTATCAGCTGTATACAAAGTGACCATGACCAACATTTGGTTTTCAAGTGCTGAAATGTAATATTCAACAATCTGAAAATGGAGCATCATTGAGGTCCCCATATCTCTGGGACTGAACAATGTAGGGCCTTGAAAATGAAGATTCCAAAAGAAAATCATATTTTTGCAAACTGACTCACATTTGGTTTTTGACCACTGAAAATATGTACATTTTAACAATTTACATCTGAAGCCATATTAAAATTCCAATATCTCAGGAACCGAACTATATAGGGCCTTAAAAATGGAGATGTCAAACGGAATGTTTGTTAAGACCCAATATGTATAAGGGCATCAAGATATCTTTATACTTCTTGAGTTAAAGGCATGCAAACTTTGGAGAAAAAAACTTGAAAAGTGCTGTTTCCCCAGATTTGAATGGTCACCATTGGCACATAATGCAAAAAAGATTGCTAAAGTGAACAGATTTTACTAACAGGCCTACCAATCTCTGTGTAAAAATTTAATTATGATGCTGAAAATTGCCATTTTGACCCCCTCTACAAAATAGTGGATTACTTAGTAAATATTCATCCATGACATTTAATATTTTGGCTTTCATCACTATACATGTCTGTCTTTCTTCAGAAAAAAATATTAGCAAAATCAAAAATTTGAACTGGGGACCTCTGGTTGAGTTGACACGTAATGACCCTGTATCACAATCCAAAATAATCCTGCTGCACTGGGCCAAGATGTAAACATGTTAGTCCAACAAAATGGAGATATACAACACAAACTTTCAGAGAAAAAGGCTAGGCCAGTAACCAACCTAAAAAGAGGAAAAATAACAAAGACCCTAAAGCATGAACCCAGTCAACAGCACACTCAACACCAACCGAGCAACTCTTGGCTGGGAACATGACACAATGTTTTTATGAAAATGGAGAGACCTGTTGGAATTTAATATTGACTTATTTTAAACATTTAAAATAACATGAAATATATATATATTTTTACCATTGTGGTGAAGAGTGGAGTTTGTGCTTACACTATCAGTAGCTATTATAAGCACATAAGTGTTATATAATTGTGAAGAGTAGAAATACTGACCATATAAGTCATGTGATTGGCTTTAAATTGATGTATTTTAACTATAGTCATAAAAACAAACAGCCAACATAATACTTGTTCTCACATTAAACTTTTGCAGCAAATGAGCTACAACAAACCAAAAAAGGTTGTCAGCTCATTGAGAACAACAGTTTTAGCTCATGTAGCCATAGCCTAACCACAAGGCCTACACTTCACAATAATGGTAACCTCAAAAATCGGCATAAACAAAAACTCTTTTAAATGTCAAAAATGGCTGAACAACAAACTTTAAAAAGTCTTTCCCTTTACTAAAAAACACATTAAGCAGTACTTAATTTACAGATTTACACTCCTGATCTAGCCCTATGCAAAGCTAGAAATCCACTTTCCCAGTTTCAGGATTTACAGAAGTTTCTGTTATGTTGGTTTTGTAGTGTTACCGTTGTTGTGAAGAGTAGAGCCTGTGGTTAGGTTCAGGATGGACAGCAAAACTTTAAGATTGTGTGTATTCCATGTTGTTTGGCTGTTTACATGTAAATGTATAACGAGAATATTTTTGATTATCACGTTAGTATATGCTGTTGATAATTAACAATAAAAAATAAAAATCATAGTGAACACAATGTTTATGTAAACAAACCACATATTTATGTTTATTCGTTTAGCAGACAATCAAAACCAACAAAAGAGCAATAAAATGCAAGTGCTATGACAAGTCGTGGTTAGCCTAATGCAGTATACGTCAAGTCAAGTCACCTTTATTTATATAGCGCTTTTAACAATACAGATTGTGTCAAAGCACTTAACAGTATCAAATTGGAGGATAGAGTGTCAGTAATGTATAATGATAAGATTAAATACTAAATTTTCAGTTAAAGGCATTTCATTACTGAATTCAGAGATGTCATTGTCTAGCTCGGTTTAGTTTAAATAGTGTCTATGCAATCAAATGGACGATAATCGCTGTAAATTAATACACGTAACAAGGTGTGTGTTTTTTATATACATACAGTATATATATATATATATATATATATAGATAGATAGATAGATAGATAGATAGATAGATAGATTTGGAATAGAGTGTGTTAGAGTTAGAGGGTCAAATATAGATAGAGATGTGTTTTTAGCTGCTTCTTGAAGATGGCTAAGGACTCAGCTGCTCAAATTGAGTTGGGCAGGTCATTCCACCAGGAGGGAACAGTTAATGTAAAAGTCCGTGAAAGTGATTTAGTGCCTCTTTGGGATGGCATAATAATGTGTCGTTCACTTCGCAAGCTTCTAGAGGGTACGTAAGTCTGAAGTAGTGAATTTAGGTAAAGGGGTGCCGAGCCAGTGGTGGTTTTGTAGGCAAACATCAATGTCTTGAATTTTATGCGAGCAGCTATTGGTAGCCAGTGCAAATTGATGAACAGAGGTGTGACACGCATTATTTTCGGCTCATTAAAAATTAATCTTGCTGCCACGTTCTGGATTAATTGTACAGGTTTAATAGAACTGTCTGGAAGACCTGCCAAGAGAGCATTGCAATAGTCCAGCCTGGACAGAAAAGAGCTTGAGCAAGGAGTTGCATGTGCCAAAGGAAAGAGCCTGATCTTGCTAATGTTGAATAAAGCAAATCTGCAGGACCGGGCAGTTTTAGCAATGTGGTCTGAGAAAGTGAGCTGATCATCAATCACAACTCCAAGGTTTCTGGCTGTTTCTGAAGGAGTGATGGTTGATGTGTCTAACTGGATGGTGAAATTGTGATGAAGTGATTGGTTTGATGGAACCACAAGCTGTTCTGTCTTGGCAAGGTTGAGTTGAAGGTGACGGTCCTTCATCCAGCAAGAAATGTCTGTTAGACAAGCTGAGATGCAAGCAGCTATCATCAGATCAGCAGGATGGAATGAGAGGTAGAGTTGAGTGTCATCAGCATAGCAGTGATATGAAAAGCCATGTTTCTGAATGACAACATGTAGACCGTGATTCCATGTAGACAGAGAAGATAAGTGGTCCAAGAACTGAGCCCTGAGGCACCCCAGCAGCGACTTGGACACCTCACCCCTCCAAGATACCTTGAAGGACCTGTCTGAGAGGTAATTGTCAAACCACTGGAGTGCGGTTCCTGAGATGCCCTTTGCCAATAGGGTTGACAGGAGGATCTGGTGGTTGACCATATCAAAAGCAGTGGACAGATCCAGCTAGTTAAGTAATGGAGATTTGGAAACCGCTCTTGCCAGTCTTAGGGCTTCAACAACTGAGAGCAAGGCAGTCTCGGTTTAATGTCCACTTCTGAAACCAGACTGGTTGCTGTCGAGGAGGTTGTTCTGTGTGAGAAAGGCAGAGACTTGGTTGAACACAACTCATTCAAGAGTTTTTGCAATGAAAGGAAGAAGGGAAAAGAGTTCTTTAAAAGAGTTGGGTTAAGAGTGGGTTTCTTAAGTAGTGGGGTTATACGAGCCTGTCTAAATGCTGAGGGAAAAACACCAGTGTGAATGAGATGAAATATGATGAGATGAAATAGAATCAAGTGGACAAGTAGTAGGATGATTTAGGAAGGATGAGTTTAGAGACTTCTGACTCAGAGAGTGGAGAGAAGGATGTGAACAAGTGTATGTCTGCTGGTAAGATGTGTTTGACAGTTTGACAGTCAGAGTAAGAGATGCTAACTGTTTAGAGCGAGGAAGCGAAGATGAAAGTAAAACAGAGAGCCTGGAGGGTGAATGTGAGCCTAATTTTTATCAAAAGATGACATGTGGAGGGGTATGTGTTGTGTCAGGAACCATGTTGAGGTTAAGAGTGAGCAGGAAGTGATCTGAGGTGTGCAGTGGGGTAACCAGCACATGATCAGTGGAGCAGTGTCCTGAGAATTAATGAGAAATTATTGAATTAAATTAAAGGTTATTAAATTAATTATTAAATATATAATTATCATTGTAATGCATGGGGTGGGACTGAGAACCATGAACGTGAGGCTTGGTGGCTCCCACGGCTCTCTGCCCCACCCCTCTTGTCCCAAAAATTTTAAGTGAAAGTGACTTGACATGTGGTCAAGTATGGTTACCCATACTCGGAATTTGTGTTCTGCAATTCACCCATCCAAACTGCACACACACAGCAGTGAACGAACGAACACACAGTGCAAATGACAACTGAGCCACCTATAAACCTTGATCAGTCTCAAGAAACTTGGATGAAGAAGAACAAACATTTCCCATCCACCAATTCCAAATGATTTTCTGTTCCACAAAAAAAAAAAAAAATATACATGTTCCCCCCAAAAAAGGATCCACAAGTATGTGACACAGAGCAAGAAATGTTCAAGTTTTGATGCATGTCAGCTTCCTGCAAAGGTACTCAATGTAGAGGAAGAGGTAATGAAGTCATTATACAAAAATGAAAACTATTTATTTATTGCATATATTAAGGTACACTATTATTTACTGTATGAACTGCATGTCATTATAGGTCGACATGCAATGGAAGAAGCCACCTACAGAGCTGATAAGTCTCCTAGCCAGAATCAGGAGTACCTGTTACATCCCAAGGAATTCCAAACACTGAGGCCACATGAATGGTTATTTGGAGAGGAACACATATCAAAACAAAAATCTGAATGCATAATTGTACAATTATATTTGTATTTGTAAATGCTGTCCTCAATATATTCAAGTATTTTGATTAAAATTGACGTTTGATTCAAAATGCTGTATTATTTGTAGACTATTGAGTGCTATTTAAGAGCTGTACTTAATATGAAGGGTGCAAATCTCCACCAGCTAAGCCATTACACCACAGGTGTCATTTTAAATAACACAAGGGAGCAGATGGCATGGCAAAGATTGCGAAAAGTGAGAGCAGCTCCTTATGATTCTTAATTTTTACATGTACAGTACACAGACATGATTATGCATATTTCTGATAAACAGGTCAACTTTGAGCAATATGATGGGCTCATCACTTTCGTAAATATCAACAACATACACTAGAGGTTTGCGGTAAGTAAAAAGACTGCAAATACAAATATTAAGCTAGTACATGTAAACATGGACATGCCCATATAGAAATGTTTGATCTTTTCAACGACATTTAATTGACTTAGTAGTTATAATTTATTTGTTTCCTTTTCTCCATTTTAGTGACTACATGCTTACACTGACACCATTTTTAATACTTGACCCTCAAAGTGGTACAAATTAAATGAAAGAAGCCAAAAAAGCCTGCAAAAAACTTTGGTAGGACAGTTTGTTTTAAAAAGTAATTTGGCTTGTTTAGCTCCACAACATTAATGATGATAAATTACCATAGTTGGTGTTGCTTAAAACCACAATAAACACACACACTGCATTTTTCAAAAAAACAGAGAATTTTTCTTTTTTTTGGAAACCTGGCACAATCATTTCACAATCAATTCATTTCAGGAGGATGGTTCCAGCTGTGGTGTCTTTGTGATGCTGGTAAATGGAGGGGGAAAGTGGTTTACATAAACACTGTCTTCACCTTTTCCCATATGACACTGTGTCTATTAATTTTCATTGCTGTCCTTCTAGATGGCGAAACCGGTGGTGGAAGAGTTCCCAAAAATTCCTGACAGCATTAATATAAGGAGATGATGTGCCACTACAGGAAAAATGTGGCCAATGAAATTTTGCTGGCATCAGGTATAAAGTACTTTGAAAGAACAGTATATTTCCATGTCAGACACAGAGAGATGAATTATAATCCTATCTACATTCAAATGATTGCAGTGTGAAGAGAGGAGTACTGCTCTGTGTGTGGAGAAAAAGAAAGAGCCCAAACAGAGGAGCAATGCATCTGGGTATTCACTACGCCATTTCTGCCTGTTGACTGTTTTCACAACTACATTTAATAATTCCAACACTTTCTTAATACATCTAACAACATGTCCTATTTCCCTTCCAGATTCAATGTGAATTATGCCAGAGGTAGTTTCATGTTCAGTGCCTCAACATTAATCTGCTACCAGAAGAACAAGCATGGATTTGTGATGTGTGTTTGTAAGCTATTTAGTTAGAGGAGCTGATGCTGAAAGTGTGTTTCAATTGTAAGAAAATTGTTTTGCACTGATAAGGGACAACGCAAACTATGAAAACATATTTTATTACATAAACAGTTAATACATAGAAAATACTTAAATTTTTGATTCATCAAAATATCCACCATTAGCAGCTGAAAACATGGGCCAAGTTTAAACCAGTAACCAGGCATCACAGCTGGTAAAGGGGCATGTCTGACTTTGACATGTATATATTGCCATTATTATGTAATCAAAATGAAAATTATTATTGCTGGTCTTCAATGATAATGTCAAGTTACTTTAATGTACAGTATTTGCACCAACAAAAAATTATAAGGATTTATTCTGATGTCATCCAAAACCACACTTTGCCAGGGGTGTTTCCAAACTTTTGGAGGACAGTGTATGTGTGTATTTTTATTCTCATCCTATTTTTTATTGTCTGTGTGTCGTCTCTGCTGGAAGCCTGTGACACTAAATCAAATTCCTTGTATGAGCAAGAATACTTGGCAATAAAGCTCTTTCTGATTCTGAGAAATGTGTATTGCCTATTTGATATGTCATGGAAATACTTTTTTTTTTTAGTATTCTGTTTATGTTTCATATTGTTGTGGTGCTCGTTGTCTTCTGCTGGCCCTTTATGTGAATGTAGTTTTTAAAAACACACTTGCATTTGTGAGGGAGGAATAAATGTGACATTTGATATTTTGATAGTTCACTTTTTATTTATTATCTACAAAATGCTGACAAGGCCTAAAATGTTTATTTCCTAAATAGGATGCAAGAATGCTAAAAATAATATTTTTTTTTTTCTAGCCAGGAAAACTTTCCCAGACTGCAGCAACAGTGTACTTTGAACAAGCTTTGGAGCTGTTTGTTCCACCATATAAGATTTGAGCTGTATATATAGCTGCATTTCACAGTCAACTAAATGCAATAAATATGCCAATCCCCATGGTGTAGTGTGTTCTTTGGAGTGTGCATAATAACATCAAAGTGGTTTGGTGTTAACTTGGGTAGCGAAAAGTTATTGAAACTTTAATTTGCAGGTAGGATTGTGGATGGACCTTCAGCACCACATATGTGGACAGCGCCATGTCATACAAACATAGCCAAGTTCATTTGAGGTTTAAAGCTTAGCAGTAGTATATTCAGTAAGTTTAGAGAAAGACATAACAGACCATTTTTAATTTCTACCATCACTGTTTTCTATGGGGTTCTCCTTTGACACAACTTCCAGTTCAATAGCTTTCCAAGGGGGCACACAACGTTACAAAACAAGTTTCTAAATATTTAGCTGACCCTTTTCAACATATCAGAAGTCTTTACAAGTATTTGCTCTAAATGGTACAATTGCAACATTTCTGTATTACTCTTTGCTCATAATAGTTTCAGAGATCTTTTAAAGCAAATAATTCCTCTATAAATAAATCCATTAATTAAAGAAGTTACTATTTTCAGGCATTACAGTAATAAATAAATTTAGATAATGTAATATTTTTGGATGGAAGGTAAGAAATCCATAGAATACAGTGATGTTAAAAATTTTACATCTACAGAAAATATTACTACATTAAAGACTTGTAGTATGTTCTTTAGGGTCAAATGAATATTTTGCAACTTGTTTTGTAATGGTGTGAGCCTCTTTTAAAAAGTTATTAAACTGGCAGTCATCTCTATAAGAAGAAACCCATCGAACAGAGAGATGTTAGAAATGTACATTTAGAGCAAATACTTGTCCTTTAAAGAGTTCTGCTATGTGGTACAAGGTCTGATAAATATTTAACAACTTGTTTTGGAACAGTGTGAGCCTCTTTTCAAAAATTATTCAACTGGAAGGTGTGTCAATGAAGAAAAACTTTGAATACAATGTTGGTAGAAATTACACATGTAAAGAAAACAATTGTAGAATATGTGAGTGAGGCACAATTTATTTATAAAACATCTTAAAGAAAGTTTAGCCATTACTTTATGAAGTGTTGACCCAAAATACCAAAAATAAGGAACCTGTTTGCTGTCATGCTTTCTGAGTTCTTGTCAAGAATCTGATGGATTCAGTGCCATGGACAGTGATATTTCTGCAGGACTGTAAACATCAATCAATGCACATGAATTGTGATATTGTCAGAGTGTAATGTTAAATAAAGATTTCATACAACAGGAAAACATAAAAGTTATTTTAGCAATTCTTTTAATCTCAACTCAACACTTGGAGAACACTGTTACAATGTTAAATGTTTAGCACACTTAAAACCAGAAAGAAAGAAAAAATCCAGACAAGATGTTCCAACTTGCTTTGGAGCAGTCGACCCATGCTTTCAAAACCTATAGAAATAAATCATATATGTCATTGTTAACACCAACACAGTTCTTGCTCATTTTGAGGCAAAGAAATAAATAAAAAGCATTATAAATTTTAATTAGACATTAACTATGTTCAGGAAATTACACATGATTTCCCAGTTGTATGTATTGTTACAAAATTACACTTCATGTACAAGTTCATTATTTGTCATTTCCTAAACGTCTCTTCAAACGGCATAATTATATTGCAGTTTTTTTATTTTATTTTATTGTTGCTAAATGAGCATTAGAAGGCATACTGTGAGTGATATTTGTGATACAAGTATTTGTCTCTTTGCACACAATTAAAAATATATAACTTTTTAGACGGTCCCTATCTTGCTTACCGCTCTACATTGGACATTCGGCGGACATTCGCAAGTAAATATGCCATTAAAACAATACTTGGCCATTTTGTTCGATTGTGAAAAAAAGGTAGTAGGTTGACAATGATGTCGCTGATTAGAATTTGCAAAAGAAATATTTTTTGCACATATAATTAGAAAGTTATTGAACGCGGAAATGTTGTGAATGTGCGAATATCAAACCAACTTTACCCAAGTAGTAAGTGTCTGTATGTAGGCTACTATCTGCACTAGAGCTTCTGTCAACAAGACTAATTCCTTGTGTGTGTAAACACACTTGGCAATAAAGCTCTATCTGATTCTGAAATTGCCATACATTGTATTTAATACATCAAAGTGCATTTCTAAGTTAATCATTTAATTAATATAAATTGTAATTTTTAAAGCGTAAACTGTGGGATAAATGACTGCTTTGGTGTTTAATACGTTTATATAAACATAATTTGGTGATATTGGCATTACATCCGATAAAATACAGATCTAACACAACCAAACCACGAGTGTAGGGCGCCAGGACCGAGACTCGGACACGCTGGGCTAAATGCTAAAAGCAGCCGAATCCGAAACAAAGGAGGAGTTTTGGACATTCGCGACCAATAAGGCAGCATCGCTCTACCTACGTCATTATGACGTAGGGCGTTGCGTGGGCTAGCTATAGCAGCGTTAGCTGTGTAACGGTGATGTTGTAATGTAGAGGGTGTCTGAGGATTTCCAAAATATCGACGCAGATCGACATTGATGAGAGGATTTTATTAATGGTGAGTGAATGTTTTATTACGCACAATGAGCGCGTTGTGTATCGCGGCGTTTATGGCATAGATGAATGTTTATGGCGATGAATGTGTGAATGTGATTGAGTGAACGACAGATAAACAGATCAACAGGGAGAGACAGACATCTACTATTTATAAAGTCCTGCTTTAATCTGTTAACCCCAGTGTTATGATATAAGTGATAATGATATAATAATAATAATACAGGAGTAACGAATAAGGCCTCTTTTATTTATTAAATCGCTATTTGATCAAATACATCACAAATCAGCTTTATTTAAAATGCATTAAATGACAGCTTTAAAAATGCTTTTAATTAGTCAGACGTTAATAAAGTAACAAATAAAATTGTGTTAAACCACTGTTTAAATCAAATACATTTGTTAAACCTAAATCTCTCTTTCATTATTATTAGCTAGCTGTAGCAGTAGTAGTATTCGTGAAAAATGAATAAAGTCTGTTTGATTTATTAAATTACCGTTTGATGGAATAGTCCTATATCATAAATCAGTTCAGATAAGGGAACTTTATTGGCTTTATCGTGTATGTGGACCTTTTTGTTTCCATATCATACACTATCAGTCATGATATTCATTTGCCATTAATGAGGAATGAAATGCTCAGATAAGATACCTTTTAATGTTTTCAATTTTGTTTTATTTATTTATTTATTTTCCTGGAATCTGTTTTTTTTTTCTGATCAAATACAAATTTATCATCAAAACGGTGTCAATTAAATTAATCAATAAAGGTTTTACATTGAATAAATTAATTTATTAGAAAACATTTAACTTTCAGAACAGAACTGTGTAAACTTAAACATGGGTCAAAAAGATCTTGGTTGGTTTTTTTTATAGTAATATTATTATTACTTTAGGAATGACGTTTTAGTAGTAGTAGTAATATATTTCAGTCATAATTTCATCGTTCAACCAGACTTATTTTGACCATTTATCAAGATCTTTAATTTTTTTTAGTTTCAGTAGTTTCTCTCAAAAGAAAAGCTTGTGAAGTGATCCTCAGAGCAGCTCTGGAGATGAACTTTGTGTTCATGTCCTCATGTAGTGAGACGCAGACGATGAAAACACAGCAGGTGTGTCACACATGTTTGAGTTTGTGTAATAAATGAAACGTCGCCACTCATTCACGCAGAAACATGCAGATTTATTAGTGACATACACTGACTGGCTGTTGTCGCATTTGTTTTTGCTTTGTGATAGGCTGTTAGATTAATTCATATCGAGTAAAGCTGTCCAGAGCTGGACAGAACTGCCCATCGTTATCGCCATTCATTTTTTTGGCAATGTCGATATGATATTATATGGACAGTGTTGGGCAAGCTACTTGGAAAATGTAGTGAGCTAAGCTAACAGTTACTCCTCATTAAATGAAGCTTCACTACACTAAAGCTACAGCTCTGGGAAATGTAGCAAGCTAAGCTACAGCAACATGGCAAAAGTAGTTTACTACGCTATTTCTAAGCTATTTAAAATTAAAAAAATAAATAAAAACTACCAACATCTTACTAATCAATGCTCTCTCAGTGATCAATAAAACTGTCAGTCAAGCTGATAGACAGGCATAATAGTTCAGTTTAATTGTTTAATCAACTACTGTTCCAAACCAATTTGGTAACAAAAATCAGTATCATGTACAGGGCCGGATTTACCTCATATTGTGACATAGGCATAATACATTTTTGCTATTGACCGGAAACCTCCTATTGGTAGTTGGTATTGTGGCTTTATTGTATACAGATACATTTATATAAATGGTAACACTTCACAATAAGGTTCATTAGTTAACATTAGTTAACTAGTGTAGTTAACATGAACTAAGAATGAACAATACTTCTGCAGCATTTATTAATGTTAATTTCAACATTTACTAATGCATTATTACAGTTTTTCTCAGGCTTTGGTGCATTTCTGAGATCAGAAATGAAGTTCTCAAAACTACTTGTTCAACCTCCATCATCTAGTCACTTGTGCACATCATAAAAGCAGTTTCTCATTCTTAGTTTTGAACAAGTTGCAATTGCTTTGGTACACTCATGCAACCGATTATGTACATTTGTCTGCGGTTTCCTTCATTATCAGTTACTAATGTCATGTTGCTCAAAATGTATTATATAGTTCTCTGTGCAATAGTCTTACCCCTCAAAACATCTAGTCATTAGTTCATCATACAAGTCATTAAATGCAAAATTGATCTAGTTGTCATAAACTGTCAAGCATATTTTATACACATTTCTATTAGTCTTTTTGTAAATTTGCTATGTATTGTGCAGGTGAATCTTAACTTTCACTAAGGAAGAGAATGTAGATCAACCAATGATAAACCAGTTCTCTGAAATCCCTCATACAGTGCTGCATGCAACAGCACAGCTCTGTCTGTGTTTGCCTTTCTAATTTTGTATTTTCGCCTTTGTGCCCATATTTCTTTTTCTTCTCTAGATCACAATGACGTTTTAATGGTTTTTTTGTCAGACCACTAGTAAAAGTGGAACTGTGAATCCTATCCAGTCTCTTTCAATCAATATCCCACACAGTAATGTGCAAATTTGTACTTTGAAATGGATATATGGCATACATAAGAAGTGCAGCCTTCTGCATTTCAATACAGTAACTGTCATCTAAACTGTTGTCATAGTTTACAGCAGGTAACACTAACAGAGTGCAGTGTTATATTGACAACATGACTAAGTATTTTGACGATATTGTTTGTGAACAATGACACAAGGACTTTTCATTCTGATGGCACTGATATGTTCATTGACATAAATACTTACTTTTGAGAGAAGAACTAAAGATTTTGAGTAAGTTACAGGCTTATGCAGGTAATCCATTGTGTGGTGCTGTTTGTACAAACTGTTTTGAGAAATGCACATGCTTTGCAGATATTACAGATGATTCGAGAAATGCACCAAAGTGACTGAGAAAAACTGTAAAATCAAAAGTTGTGTTTGTTAACATTAGTTAATGCACTGTGAACTACCAATGGACGACTGTACATGTGTCATATTAACATTTCACCAAAATCAAGTTCAAGCTTTTGACCAGCGAATGTTTTTTTCCCCGTCATTACCACCACATCAGAGGCAGTACGGGCATCGCTTTTACATTTTCATGAACTTGCAGGTCATAACGTACAGTTTTCTGTCTCTGGGCGTTCAGTTTTATTCTGTTATTTGGCCAAAGTATCATACTATAAAAGATTCAGCACTTCACACAAGCTATTTGGCTATGACTCGACAACAAATACTAGACTAAGACACTCTTCTCCGCTCCTCAAATACAAAAAACATTAGCCTTTATAAATATAGTGTTTCTTGAGTAAAGAAAACGCTGTACTTATTCAATCAACAGTTCTTTATTTACCTTCAGACAGCAAACAAGCTGAGAAGCTCTAAACTGCGTGCCGCACTTCATTCACAAGAGAGGCGGGAGGATTAATGAGGTTTGACTGACAGTTTAAGGAGCCAATGGCAGTAGCCCCTCACTGCAGAACAAAAGATCCAGAGGGCGGAGTTGGATCCACATCCAGGGGGTGGAGATGGGTAGGTTTAGGGGTGGGGATGGGTGGGTTTATGGATCAGGGGGTGGAGACGGGTAGGTTTAGGTCTATGTAAGGTGGGAGGAGTTGGATCTAGATCCAACTCCACCCCCTGGATCTTGTGTTCTGCAGTGAGGACCATCTCGCCAATGGCGTTACGAGCTTTAGTGGCTGTGGCGTCACTTTTACTGATCCAGGATCAGTGATCCTTAGCTGTTATATTTCTGATTTGAGCTTGAGCTTCAGAATGCTTTGTATAATGTAACTTTTGTTGACGCTAAAATAAAATAAACAGAACGCGTGAAATTTAACCGCATCAACATCCGTTTCTTTTGCACATATAGACACGCACATTTCGGCCGTGTTGAGGTGGCGATTTTTGGTACGTTTATTTGGTACGTGTAAAGACGCGCAGTTTGACCGCATTAAGACCACATATTTGAACGTGTTTCTCAGCGCGCACATTCTGGCCATTTTAAGGTGGCAATTTTGAACGTGTAATATTTTTAAGGCATTACAATTTATATTACCCTCATATTAATGCTTTCTTTAGTTTATGGTGTCATTAAGTAGCCCTAATAAATGTAATGAGATGTGAAGAGGTTTGTTGTTTGTTTTTTATTTTTATAGGATACTCTTACCCCCAGGTCTGTGTACTTTCTGGTCATTTGAGGCAAATCTAGCTTAGAGTATGCTTTAATGTTTTAATATAATTTTCTAATGCTTTAATATTAGTTTTGAATGTGTGAGCGGCCCTGAAACACCTTGTACACATGTATGCCCCTTCACTTCATAATTCCAAAGTATAGCCTATAATTGGGCCTTAAGACATTGCAGTAGACTAATTTTTACTGTGAAAACTTAAGTAGGCCTAAAGTTTTATTATAAATCGGGGCTCGCAAAATTTCAAAATCCCTGGTAGCCCTTTGGGCAGGTACTCTTCAGATTTCGGTAGCCCGAAAATTAATTTAACTAGCCCAAATTAAAAAAATACTTTTTTTTTTTTTTTTTTAAATATAGAAAAACAGATAGGAGTTTAAATGTCAAATCAAAAATATTTTCAATACACAAATATCAACGAATATGAAGGAAGGAATCTTATTTCACTATTTACAGGGTGTCTGCAGAATTTTATGCAATTTATGACCCATTTTAAGAGCTGCACGAGGAAAATGAACACAGAATGAGCGAGGTTGGACAATGTCTATGGTAACATACAGTATTGAGCCATAAAATTACATGATTTACAGTTCAGATACAGGTTTTCACAAAAACAAATATTTCAGCATTTCAGGCTATAGACCATTTTTATGAAAAGGGATAAATCAAGCATATAAATTGTTAATTTAAAATGTATAAATATTACTGTCTTAATTGTTTAAATTTTTTGAAGGCATGTTAACTTTTCTCATTTACAACTCTGTGTTTGCTGCGTAAAAAGTTGATATTTGCATTGATCTGACCATAAACAGCAAGAAAGGCTTATTGGGAATGCAAATTCATTCTCTGCCACGAGGTGGCGCTTTAGGAGCGCTGAAATATTGCGGCTAGCGATTTTGCGAGCCCTGTAAATTATTAATAAAAATGAATATTAGTTATTTTTACGTGAGGTTTGGTTTTCCCATGAAACACAAACTGAAAATCGCTGTTAAAGAGTGAATACATAAGGGATAATGCACAGCTAGCCAACCTGTTCTGGCTGTGCAATAAACGATTTTAATGCACGACGTGAAGGCAAGGACCACCTGACGCGACGTTCGTTAGCTCGAACATTCTGCCGCTTCAGAGATGAAATAGTGCAGTGAGAGAGAGCGCGAGCACGTGTGTGAAGCGCGCGCAGTCAGCGGAGGCTCGCGAAGCGGAGCCAGGCGCGAGTATAAACGAGGCTTTAGCCTACCTGCATCTGCGTCACTACAAACAATGAAGATTTGAGTTTAGTTATTTAAATAGTCATTTTACCCCCTCTTTGCTGATTAATATAATGTAGCGATCCAGTATCTAAGCTATTTTATTAATGAAAGTCGCTGGGCAGCGTTGACAACACGTTTCTGTCCTCCTAAATGTTTGTGGGCAGCTCGATCTCGATCTCACAAACCAAAACAATAGACATGATTTTCTCAGGCCTTATGTAAAATCAGATGAATAAAGATTATTAAAATGAATAAGTATTGATGACAGTTGATTACAATAATAGTTTAGTTTATTCCCCTCATTAGTAACAGTGTCCTCTGTGGGATAAATAAAGTTAATATTAGTCATATATTAATAATACTTCATTAATATTGTGATTTATAGTATTATTCATAAGTCAATTTATTTTTCACCATCTTTCCAAGTTCTGTACCTCAGGTCCAAAAGAAATGTAGAAAGAATGAAATGAAAACATCAAATACATTTGTTATTTTCAAAATGGAAATACTTACATGGATATTTACAGAGCAGAGGTCACCTTTTTTAATTCCAATAGGAGAGATGGACTTTTTTTTTTTCTTTAGTATTATTATTTTGTGCTGTATTATTGGTTACTGTGTTATTTCTGTTTCAAAAGGCAGCAATAAATAACACTTTAATATCTAAAGAGTGTTTATGTGATTTTATGTTGTGAAATGAATAAATGCATAATAATCGTAATAATCGTGAAACCGTGATTATTCCTCAGACTATAATCGCATTCAACAAAATCTATAATCGTTGCATCCCTACGCTGAGTGCATGCTTACATTGTGATGAAGTCTAGTGGGCACGTGTTTTTTCACTGCCTATTAAAGTCTATTAAAATGCCTTAAGAAAGATCGCAAAATTCAAGATATGGGGGCAGAAAATGTACATATTTATTTCATTTCATATAGTTACTTAAAATCACACGAAGTGACGTTCTTTTTTTTTTTTTTTTTTCTTCAAAAATAAGCATGATTACAATGCGATACTGATTTCATACAACAGTTCAATAAACAATAAGTTAATATTAATAGACTTATGTTTTAGACACCATATTGCCTGTTTTTGCTCCATTTCACCAACAAAAATCATTCCAAACACAGCTACAACACTGCTTTGCGTCTCTGAGCAACATGCGGTGTTTCGTTCCTGAATGAATCAACCATTTAAATGATTCGGTTTAGTCGCAATGACTCACTTGTTAATAGTGACTTGCTGCCATCTACTGGTGGTTTTAATTTCACATTTAAAGTATCTTTTCATTTTTAAAATACTGTAATTTCAAATATCTGTATTCAATGTTCTATGTTTTATGCATTTGTAAGTGTAGGTTAAAGCACTCCATGTCCCTCTGAGCTGCATTAAACAGTGTGTAAATACATCTAAATGCCACTTCAGATGCAACTTCTACAAAGACTAATTTTATTGATACTGTTTTCATTTGTTTGGTAACAGCCTAAATGTCTTATTATTCTAATTGACTGATTAAATGTAACAATTTGACTCAAAAGATACACACTTTTAGAAAAAAAATGACTTTATTAAAGGTAAAAATGCCCATAAAAGGAAAAAATCAATTTAAACTTATATGAAAAGATTAATTTCTGTTCACTGATGTGAACTGACCACACAGAATATGAAGAATATCAAAAACTGCAGCTGTCCACGGTAGTCAGATATCAGCACAATAACACTCGGCAAAATATCGTCTGATCATCGTTATCGAAACTATCCAAAAAAATATCTAGATATATATGTTTGTAAAATGGCACAGCTTTTTAAATATCTGAAAGTACACTCTTTGAATGGAATTAGTGAAATAAATCAACTTTTGATGATATTCTAATTATATGACCAGCACCTGTATTTTTTCAGCGACTTTGAAAAGCGGTGGGGACAGAATTGACTTTGGTGGGGGCCTTACCACCTGCAAATTACATCTATGATTATTATTATCAACCCTCTACGGACATCTTGGCAATTGAATCGCCATTGGCTAGTACATTTTTTTGTTTACTTGCCAGACTGATATACTATATATGGATATGTATATTATATATATTTTATATTATTTTACACACACTAGGGGTGTGCGATATATATTGTCTGCGATAATATCGTAATTGTTGTTTTAACAATGTGCAATTTGACATTATCGAGTATTTTGCAAAAACCAAACCAAACACCTACGCGGAGTTAGGGATGCAGCGATTTACCGGTTTTACGATTAACCGCGCCTTAAAATGTCACGGTTAATTAATCGTAAAGGCTCCGCTACACCGAGTGTTTCTGTTGTATGGAATGGAACTGTTGAAACATGAGCAAAACGAAAACAAAGTTACACTAGCGGTGCACCAGCTTAAAATGCCGTGCTTATCAGAGACATGGAGGCTATTAGATTAACTATGACAGAGGAACCAAACAGCGATCCTTTATTTCCACCAGAGAAATGACTGAATTCGATAGTGTGGGACCATTTTAAATTTGGGTACATCAATATTGCCGTAAAATCGCTGTTAAAGAGTGAATACATAAGGGATAATGCACAGCTAGCCAACCTGTTCTGGCTGTGCAATAAACGATTTTAATGCACGACGTGAAGGCAGGACCACCTGACGCGACGTTAGATTAGCTCGAACATTCTGCCGCTTCAGAGATGAAATAGTGCAGTGAGAGAGAGCGCGGCGCGTGTGTGAAGCGCCAGCGCAGTCAGCGGAGGCTCGCGAGCGGAGCCAGGCGCGAGTATAAACGAGGCTTTAGCCTACCTGCATCTGCGTCACTACAAACAATGAAGGTTTGAGTTTAGTTATTTAAACAGTCATTTTACCCCTCTTTGCTGATTAATATAATGTAGCGATCCAGTATCTAAGCTATTTTATTAATGAAAGTCGCTGGGCAGCGTTGACAACACGTTTCTGTCCTCCTAAATGTTTGTGGGCAGCTCGATCTCGATCTCACAAACCAAAACAATAGACATGATTTTCTCAGGCCTTATGTAAAATCAGATGAATAAAGATTATTAAAATGAATAAGTATTGATGACAGTTGATTACAATAATAGTTTAGTTTATTCCCTCATTAGTAACAGTGTCCTCTGTGGGATAAATAAAGTTAATATTAGTCATATATTAATAATACTTCATTAATATTGTGATTTATAGTATTATTCATAAGTCAATTTATTTTTCACCATCTTTCCAAGTTCTGTACCTCAGGTCCAAAAGAAATGTAGAAAGAATGAAATGAAAACATCAAATACATTTGTTATTTTCAAAATGGAAATACTTACATGGATATTTACAGAGCAGAGGTCACCTTTTTTAATTCCAATAGGAGAGATGGACTTTTTTTTTTTCTTTAGTATTATTATTTTGTGCTGTATTATTGGTTACTGTGTTATTTCTGTTTCAAAAGGCAGCAATAAATAACACTTTAATATCTAAAGAGTGTTTATGTGATTTTATGTTGTGAAATGAATAAATGCATAATAATCGTAATAATCGTGAAACCGTGATTATTCCTCAGACTATAATCGTACCAACAAAATCTATAATCGTTGCATCCCTACGCGGAGTGCATGCTTACATTGTGATGAAGTCTAGTGGGCACGTGTTTTTTCACTGCCTATTAAAGTCTATTAAAATGCCTTAAGAAAGATCGCAAAATTCAAGATATGGGGGCAGAAAATGTACATATTTATTTCATTTCATATAGTTACTTAAAATCACACGAAGTGACGTTCTTTTTTTTTTTTTCTTCAAAAATAAGCATGATTACAATGCAATACTGATTTCATACAACAGTTCAATAAACAATAAGTTAATATTAATAGACTTATGTTTTAGACACCATATTGCCTGTTTTTGCTCCATTTCACCAACAAAAATCATTCCAAACACAGCTACAACACTGCTTTGCGTCTCTGAGCAACATGCGGTGTTTCGTTCCTGAATGAATCAACCATTTAAATGATTCGGTTTAGTCGCAATGACTCAATTGTTAATAGTGACTTGCTGCCATCTACTGGTGGTTTTAATTTCACATTTAAAGTATCTTTTCATTTTTAAAATACTGTAATTTCAAATATCTGTATTCAATGTTCTATGTTTTATGCATTTGTAAGTGTAGGTTAAAGCACTCCATGTCCCTCTGAGCTGCATTAAACAGTGTGTAAATACATCTAAATGCCACTTCAGATGCAACTTCTACAAAGACTAATTTTATTGATACTGTTTTCATTTGTTTGGTAACAGCCTAAATGTCTTATTATTCTAATTGACTGATTAAATGTAACAATTTGACTCAAAAGATACACACTTTTAGAAAAAAATGACTTTATTAAAGGTAAAATGCCCATAAAAGGATAAAACAATTATATTAAAATATTAAAGTATATTCTAATTTTTAACCCATGAAAAAAGAGACAAATCTAGCTTTGAAATGGGAAAAAATGGGAGGCACGCAGATGTCCGCACGGATCGTCCGTGCTCACCCTCCGATGCCGATTTTTACGTCACGCATACCATAGCGGGACCCTAGCGGACTCATGCATGCGGAAAGTATAACACAGGCTTAACACTGCCAAAATGTGCGTGTCTACACATACAAAAGAAACGCATTTAAATTTGCCGCGTTAACGCAGATAAATTGTGCTGGTGACACGTGTTAAATTTCACGTGTTCTGTTTGAAGACTTTTGGCCCCGTCAGCCTTCCATAATATTATTTATCGTCCAGCTGTACATAAAATTGATGACTTAAATATCCATCTGTTTCTCACATAAAGCTATCAAATGGCTTTGTAATATGAAGATAGAATCGTTGCATAATTCCAAATAAATATTGTGATCCACAAATAAATTTAAAGAGATTAAAAAAAATTAAACATTGACAAATAATTAGAATGAGATCCACAAATAAATCTAAATCAAACATGAATTAGGCTAATTTCACAAATAAATAAAATGAGATTTGCAAATAAAAAACATATTCACAAATATATTTTGTGTCACAAACACAACTTTGCATGGCATTCATTTGAGAATCGCATCCTGTGCATTTGTAGATCAATGCATGTAGGGCTGGACAATTCAATATCAATATCACAATATAATTTTTTTCAATAACGTTGCTATGATTTTTAAATACATTTCCGATATTTCAATATACATTATAGGGCTGGGACGATAAAATGATGCATCACGATTCGTGGATTGATTCTGAGATTTTTTTGAATGCATCGCGATTCTCACTGGAATCAATTCTGAGCTTAGTTTTTAACAGCAGATGGTGCTCTAGACTAGTTTTTAACCGCACAAATGCTCACAAAGAAGAGTGCTTGTGCATTCGGTGTTAAATGTACTTGAACCTGGGCTTTTATGCTTCTAAGATGCGAGATTAATGTAAACACAGCCTACTTTGAACACTCTTGCAATTCGCTTCAACCTTTTTGAACTTTATGAATGATTATTTTAGGTTCAGGTGGTGCATGTGTAAGGAATTGGAAGCAAGCAGAGTACTGCTGTTTCTAAAGCATGTAGTGCCATCTGCTGCTGGGACAATTTCAGAATCAATACACAATCATTTCTCGATTCGCAATGCATGATTTATTGTCACAGCCCTAATACATTACAATAGGGCTACAACAAATGATTATTTTGATAATCAGTTGACCTAACAATTATTAGAATGATTAATCAACTAATAATTGATTTTTTTTCACTGCTTAATCAGTAAACTTGATTTCCACTTTTGCAATTAGTTGAAATATTGAGTTTTGTAAGTCATTATTTAGTTTCTTATCTATAAGACGTTTTAATTTTGGATAAACTATTTTATTCACAATAGGGCTAGATGATTAATCGAAAAGAAATCGAAACCAAAATTCTGAATTTCCCCATGTCGGTTATTTCAGATTTTTAGTCCTGTTAATACTTTTCCCCTTAAAAACACACTACTGCGTGTGTAGTTGGCACTATATAGATGTGTATGACCGGTGCGATTGTGTGTCTTGTAGCGTCTCACACGTCAGTGGTGCGTTAAAAGAATTTATACTACGGGGCCGTTGAATGCTTGAATCTGATTGGCTGACGAACATTCTAAGCTGTGCAATTATTTTCAGGGAAACGCACAGCAAACGTAGTTCCAGGCAGCTCTTGACCGCATTACAGTTCCATATCGCTTCGCCAAATTTTTTGAGTTTTTTCAAAGGTCCTTACAGCCTAAAACAGCAAAAGAACCAAAACCCTCAGCGACGCTGGACAAACAAATAAATATAGTAAACGATAGGATAAAAAAAACGACATCATTTTCATGTTTTTGCCACAAAATAACGTTTCATGTATGGAAAGCACATGCTCTATCTATCCTGCTCTCTCGCCCTCACAGACGCACATACAGTTTGCACTCACGGTAACGTATGCGCTAATGTTGTTAGCGCTACTCTAACGATTTTATCAATGACATAGTTTAACAACTTAAAAACTACATGACTTCTTACAAGCGAGGTAACAGCAATGGCGCTGTTTGTGACGAAAATTAACTTAAAGTTTTTCTATACTATGTTTTAATGGTTAAATTAAATTTTATTAATCAAAAATCCTGTCTAATTAATTGAGTTTTACAGTTTTATCGTTACCAAATTCTGTTTTCCACTATTTTCCGAATTCCATTTTAATGGTTCCATTAATTTTTAATAATCAAAAGCATCTCCAATTAATTGATTTTGTTTTTTTTTTTTTTTTTTCAGAAATACTGCACATTTAAATTTTTCTCCTAAATGAATTCTGGTAAATAATATTTCTGGTAAATTAGTAATCATTTTATTATTAGTAGATTAGAACACGTGGATATGTGGATATGTTGTCAATCTTACAATGTAATACTGAACTTTGATTTCAGTGATTTGGACTATGAGATGGACACTTGGTTCTTGCACTCTATGTTGCACTTTACTTTTGCTTTAAAAAAAGATTTCATAGAAATTTGGATTTCATTTGGTTTAATAAAATATAGTTTAATAAAATATTCTTAAGTAAATTGGTTGATTTTTTTTTTGTGTGGGAGATTAATCGTTTAGATTAATCGATAAAATAGTCGATAGATTAATCGAAATAAAAATAGTCGTTAGTGGCAGCCCTACACAAATTAAGATATTTTTAATGAAATCCGAGAGTTTTCTGACAGCAAGGGTACTACCACGATCAAGGCACAGAAACATAGTAAAATCATTAAAATAGTATGTGACATCAGTAGTTCAACTGTAATTTTATGAAGCTACAAGACTACTTTTTGTGTGCAAAGAAAACTAAAATAATAACTTTATTCAACAATTCTTATGCTCCATGTCACCCTAGGGTGCCATTTTGGAGAGTATCACGACGTATGCGCGTGCTCTCCTCTGTAAACAAGTCGCAGTGCGTGTGTGTTCAACGTCCGCTTCACCACATGCATGTGTTGTTTACATGCAGGAAAATCACGTGCATGCATCGTGATACTCTCCAAAATCTGCATGCATTCATGGATTTTGAAAACGTGATTGGCTATAGCGAGGACGTGCTACGATTAGTCAGCGAAATGTGGCTGTTATCTGATTGGCTTGAGTACATGGTGGGTGGAGTCTAACTATTTGCGGATTTGTCAGCACGTCTTGATGCTAGAAATGTTTCAGGATCCACAAATGCACAGAAAGCCATTCACAAATGTACAGGAAGCGATCCTTAGATGCGAGTAGTAACATTGAAATGTAAAATTATTAACCCCAATTTTAATGGCCAGGATTATCATGTTTATGACAGTGAGTTTATGTGTTTGTGTGTGAAATGTCATATTTTTAATGCTGTTACAAGTGTAAGTGTGACTTCTAAATGTGCGTGTATGTTCCAGCTCTGTGCCATGTCTGTGAAGAGCCCATCAGACCTGCTCAATGAAAACACGTACATCCCACCCTCACTGACCCTTGACCATCTCTGCTTATCGCATGAAAGAAAGTTGGGCCTGACAGAGACTCATGGGTCAAATCCTTTCTCTCTAAAGAGTCAACTTAATTACGGCAGCACAAACTCTCTCCAGCTTCTCAAAGGCATTATGGGAGGACTAGATGATGATGATGATGTATCCCTCCGGCACCAGGAAGATGAATGGAGCAGAAATCAGGAGAATGAGCACGGTCTTCCAGGCTCCGAGAGCAATGCCAAGTGGATGAAGGAAGATCAGAATCAAATATGCAAGTTAGCAGAGCAGCAGCAACAAGACCAGAATCTCAACCTGGTTGAAAACAAGAATGAATCCACTGACAGAAACCCAAACCAGAACTCACAGCGGCGCCATGAAGAGAAGAACAAGACCCTGAAAGCGCTCTGCTCTGACCAGCACAGTTGGGCAGCTGATGAACCTCTTCTGATTTACTCTTCTAACACTCTGATGGAGAAGAATCAAGAAAACCAAGAGCAGACGAGAGACGAGGAAGTAGAAAGAGAGAAAGAGGAAGATGTAAATCCCAGTGGAGGCGAGAACACCGATTCTGCTGAGATTCAGAAGAAAGGAGGTGAAGGTGGCAGCAGAAATGCTTGTTTGCTGTTCAGTAAGAACGGCATTCCCAGCGACGAGGACTCCAGCTGCATGTCGCTGTCACAGGGAAGCACTGCAAGCAGCACCCCAGATGGAGAGCCAGGTAAGGTCACGCAACATGGCAGGTGATCACAAAAAAAATTTCAAGACCCAGTTTACACTGCATGTCCATCTTGGCATGATGCAACAGATCTCCATTACTTTTTAATAATAATTTAAAAAAAAGCTTAAGGTTCAAATAGCTCTGCTCCCAACCTCAAGAAAACCTTTTGATAACTGTAAAAAAGCAATGTTCTTTCACAGCATTTTTGTCATGTTTTCCAGTGCAAATGTCTAAAGGTTCTTAAATCAAGATACATTTAATCAAATGGCATAAGAAGTCTTGTTTTCTGTGAAATTCATCAAAATCAAAAACAAATCTGTCAGTAGTCTCAGAAAAAATAACTTAATTCAAAAGAAATAAGTTTTCAAAGGAGATGCACTGATTGCAATTTTCTTGGCCGATTCCGGTTTTCAATGTTTTTGTAATTGTGACCTGCCGATACTGATTTTTGGCGATTGTGTTTTTCTAAGAACCATATTTGACAGCTTATTGTATATTTGACAGAGTTGCTGTTTATAACAAATAAATGTCATTTCCCACTATATTTAAAAATGGGCCTTTATATCCCTAAACTTATTAAATGTATGTGTTATCTTTCACATCAAATTCTTACATTGTTTTAATTAATTCAGTTAGAATTACCATTCAAAAGAAATCTGTATCAACAAACTCCATCTTTGCACTGTAGAGGTTTTCTCTGCAAGCTTGTGAAAAAATGAGCCGCTCAGATTTTACTCCCCCATGATGTAGAAAGGGGATCTTATTTTCGCAAGCAGCAACGGTGTACCATTTCTAACGCCATGGCGAAAATTAGCAAAGCATGCTAGCTGTTTTGTCTTTGGCTGTACTGATGTGCACAGAACACCATGGCCACGTACACACTGCAAGTTTCAGGAGTGATAACCGCATTTAAATGCGGGAGTGAGTCCCATAAATTATTGTTCCATGTGTGTACAGAACAGCAGTCACTCCTGCATTTGTAACCAAACCAACATTTTGGCTTCTTGCAGGAATGAATATGAATTCAGCCGTTTGGTATCTGCCATTTTTTGGTTAAAGACTCTTTTTCTCCTTCGATTTTAACTGAACTACCACTGATAGATGTGCTGTGTTTTGTTTATTAATCAGCTGCAAATATGGCTTGACCCCAAAAGGTTTATAACAAAAGGTTTCTCAGTGGTTTACAGTAGTATCAGATGTACTTAAAAACATACTAAAAGTTTACCAAAGTTTGACTCCAAGAAAGGCCCCATTTTCAAAATGACAGGCGTCAGGTCCTTAAAATGACCATTACTCCTTTGTATTCCTCCTAGACCAGGAATACTGGTGCCTGATGCATGTTTTGGCCATGTAATATTCTAATTAGCATATTTGCATGATAGATAAGTGATTACAAGTACAATTATATATTAAAGCAATTGGTTACAAGCATATTTATGCGAAAAATAAGTACAGTTTCCCTTAAGAAATTGCATATTTCTCCTTTCTCATATCGTTTTGCCTAGTGTTGGTGGTTTCTGTGGTTCATAACCATTCTTTTGATTCCAATAAAGAATAAATTCATTAGAACTGTGTGGTACTTTAAAATTAGTCAAAACAGGGCTGCCACGTGAAGGCTCAGTACCGTTAACCCCTTTTATTTTTTTGCGCTTTATTTTTTAAATATTTTTATAATGCATTTTGTTTTTCCTTTTGTTTTTTATATATTTTTTAATACTTTTCTTATTTATACATATCTTTTTCTATTTTCTTCAGTTGTTTCCTCTTATTCTGCTTTATTTTTTATACTTTTTTGCACTGTGACCTTCACTAGATTTACCATTAGTCGTCACACTCTTCCTCCCATAGAGGTTGATTATAGTGATTCTCACAGTTCCCAACTTGACATGGTCCACAAGCAGAGGTGGACAGTAACGAAGTACACTTTTTGAGTATCTGTACTTTACTTGAGTATTATTTTTTCTGGAAACTTGCGACTTTAACTTCACTACATTTGAAAGACAATTATCGTACTTTCTACTTGGGGACCTTGATATAAATGTAGTTGAGTAAAAAGTCGTTGTATGTAGCAGTTTTTACAGTGTGTGCATTTTCAGATTCACTGAACCTTTTTTTTCTGCGAAAATCCAGCCTGCGATCTGCCAAGTGTTACAGTATTTCTAAGCCTGCAGTTTTCCACCTAGCTTTTGGCTGATTTCTTTTAGCAAATCTGGCAACCTCGGGATCTTCACCACTAAACTAATGTAAACTACTGCACAGCTAAAAGCGCTCTACAAAGGCATGTGTTAACTCATTAAAGCCCTTTGGAAAATTAACCATGTTTTTACTATAGTAACCGTAACTATGGTATTTGCAGTAAAATCACAGTATCCACAAATTTACTATTATCTCACTATAGTAACCATATGCTATTTGTAGTAAAACTTCAGTCACCACCAATTTACCATAGTTTCATTATATTAACTATAGTTTGATTTATGGCAATACAAATGGTAGGCTAATATATCTGTCAAAAATTGCTGCCCTCACTTTACTCTATATATGCTATAAACTTAGGCCTACTGGTAAATTGCTGCTAAAAACTGGTCAGGGAAGTATATAAATCTGAAAATTATTTTATTGTCAAAACACTACACACACACACACACACACACACACACACACACACACACACACACACATATATATATATAAATTTTTTTTTTTTTTTTTTTTTTTTAAACAAATGATCAAAAAGTAGGCTAAATGAAAACTTTTGAATCTAAACTAGGAATCAATAAGAATTGAAATCAATAAGCAGAATCAGAATCTGAAAGGATAAAAAATCTCTTTGAAAAAGAACTTTGTAACTTTTAAACAAGTATTAAAATGAGTTCAATGTAGCTGTAGGAGTGTTAGATAAAATGATTATCTTCATTCAGTTGTTCCATTTCTAGGTTTGGTAACATAAAAGCTCTTAATTCCAAAGATAATACAAGCTAATCAGTGTATTCAGTAGGTTGCATTAGTGGCATAAAGTATTGTAAGTATACAATAAAAGCAAAATACAATAAAACAATGCATTTACTTTTTACTTTTGATACTTAAGTACTTTTAAAAACATATACTTCTGTACTTTTACTTAAGTAAAAATCTGTCTTTACAACTTTCACTTGTAGTGGAGTAGTATTTGACCAGTGGTATCTGTACTTTCACTCAAGTAAGGAAGGTGTGTACTTTGTCCGCCTCTGTCCACAAGCAGGCATGCATGGTAGTCAATATGCCCTGCAACTGCACCGTTGTGTTCGGCAGGCAGTTGTGCAATTACAGTGGATCATCTGCAGGAGGCTATCTGGGGCAGCAGTCTTACGGGTCATAACTGTCAGGAACCGGTTGTCCACCAGTTTCCATCCCCAAACCACTGTGTTCATGTCACCTTCCTTTCCAATCCACACCATGATCTGGAAGTAAACTCTTTGGCAGTGGTATTTGGTTGAGGACTCAGTTGGAGGCAGACGTTCTGGGGTAACAAATGATTTGGCGGTAATGATTTTCTTGCTAAAAAGGTTGTAGCGCAAAGATGCAAGTGAATCAGTACACTTTCCACCAAACAACACTGCCATTGCCTTGGTCCCATGGTCCTCTATGACATTCCTTGCTTGATGTGGGAGCAGAAACATATTTGCACAGGACTGGATGGTTGATTCACCATTCACAAGTTTCTGGAATGCTGTCTGTTTGCCAACACTAAAAATGTGTGAAGTTGTATCACATCCTGTGAAGACGTGAATAAACAGCAACTGGGAACGCAAGTCACTACCCAGGAATTGTTTCATCTCACTGATGTTGTACACTTTAGTAGCTTTGGACTTGTCTGAACGAAAATAGAGGCCTCTATTGTTCGTCCCAGCATAGTAGAGGAGAAGAATGAGTAAGTCTGTATCCTCCCCTATCAAGGTTGTGGGCTGATGTTCTGAGGCCTTGACTGCAGCTTTGACAATGTCCACGTCTGCATCACCTGATGCATTGATAACAGTGCAGCCCTTCTTCTCCAGCTCCTCGGTCATAAGATTGATAAGTCCTTGTTTGTTGCAAGATCTGGAAAGGAAATCATCCTTTCTTCCCACACACTCAGTCTCTGCATTGAAGTTAACGATGGGGTGAGTGTTTTCACCACGTCTCTGATGCGTATTGTCTTTGATGGAAGGACCTTTGCTATAACCATCAAAAACGACTGTTGCTTTACCATAATGGTGTATGGTAAAGTCTGCATATGACTGCATATGACACCACGTAACTGTCACCCTTTTTCCATGCCAAGTGGTGAACCAGGCAGCCACCGTCAAGGACATAATGCTCAGTTGGTGGGATGGAATCCAGGACAGTTTTGTTAGATTTCTTGCTTGAGAACTCAGTGACTGCCTGCGCTAGTTGGGGCTTGTTGGCTTTACGGAAGATTTCCTTGCCTTCAAACAGGGCTGCAGGAAATGAGCAAAGCTCATAGCTCATTACATCTTCCAGTGAAAACTGTTCAGTTTTTGACATGTTCAGGAACCGTTGGAACAGCAAAGCAGGATCAATGGTTCGGTCTTGGCCAACTTTGATGGTGGAGTCATCTGCAAGGATTTTTGCCCGGTCTTTCCGTTTGAAGGATATTCCAAAAACGGGTTTTCCAATCATCTTTTCAATGATCTCATTGCCAACAGTCTCAAACTCATGAACATTCACCTCCTCTTTGGCAACAACACCAGTTACAATGTTTCTCAGAGATGGGTCTGGAGAGAATGGTGTGCAAATGCTAAGCTTTTCCTTTATCTTTTCTAGATCAGAGTTATCTCTTTTCATCCTTGCTTCTGAGAATTCTCTGTGCTGCTCACTGGTCATGTAGGTGAGGTCATTGAATTCCTGCATGGTGGTGTTGTATTCAGATGTGATGGGTGTAGACATGGTCCACAATGCTCGCATTTCTTCAGTCATTCCACTTCCATGGGTCAAGCCTCCACTGCTTTTCGCATCAATGCCTGCTCGATGACAAGGTCAGAGCTAAGGCCTGCCCAGTACTGGTTGCTGCGGCGGATCACATGGAAACCCCTGGAAAACTTGTCATGTACATCAGGGTGTCTGGTCTTGAGTTGGCACATTTCTTGGAGGTATAAATATTCTGATTTCAGGTAGTTGTAGTGCCCAGCAGCGGCAAATATTGGCAGACAGTCCAACATTGTGCGCAAGTGCATCTTCCAAGATCCTGTACGATCTGCTTTGATCAAGCTCGGGCTGTCTGCAGCATCTTCTGATAGTTTACCCACAGCCGGCTGGTTTTTGACCTTTTGCTAAGGTCTGCCCTCTGCGTGTCCTCCTTTTCCTTGATTTGGTTCAGCATATCTGATGCTGCAGCACTCTCTAAAGTTGTTTCTTTCATTTACCATGGATGAGTACATCTCTCCAGCTTGGTTCACCAATGACTCAAACTGTGAGTCATCCTCCTGCAGCTCTGACACAACCAGGTGATTGAGACATCTGTCCACCAGCAAATGTTTACGAAAAGCTCTTTGCACTGACTTTCATAATGTTCCTGAGTCCTGTGCCTTCCATCAGTGTGCCTATTGCACCAAGTAGGTTCATAAAAGTATGAAAACCTCCAAGCATTAAAACTATGCTTTTCAGGGGATCACTCTGTGATGCATCAATGATCATCTCTGCTGCTTTCCAGTACAGTGGCTGATTAAACGTAATAATGGGTGGAGCATTGTGTTTGATAGCCAAGTCACAAACAAAATCCAAGGTGGACAAAATACACGTTTTGTCTCCAGAGTACAGGTCAATCATTGGCAGGAACACAACTGACGATTGGCCTGGATGTTCTAGTCCTTGATGAATGATATGCATCATTCCCTGCCACATTGGGGTTTGTTGTTTGAAGTTCAGTGAGAGCTCCCACAGGACATCAACTGTTCTGTCACAGCTGATCAGTGCTGGGAGGTCGTTGAACACGATGGATTGGCGCACATGTTTCGCAAAGCGATATTCAATGACTGGGATTTTACTTTGCACTGCAAAATCTAGGTTGGTAATGTGTCTCCTTGGAATGATATGGTCCTTTTTTTGCCCTGGAGTGATTGCTGCTATGATTCCCATTCCGTGGAAGGTCCCCTTACCATCAATAGTAAGGATGTTGTGGTCAACATTGTCCCCAGCAAAAATAAGTGCCATGCACATATATGTCATCCGCTAACATATCTGGGGCAACTGAATCTGCTGCATTCTTTTCAAAACGCAAAACTTCCTTGTACGATGAAGCAAATCCCATTGCATGAAGGGTATCCACCAGGAATTGTGACCGATACATATGATGTGCCTGCACTGCAAGGCCAAGTTGTAATGGAGCTACCACAGCACGTGGTCGTGCTGCCTGGACAATTGCCTGTCCAATTCCTGCACCCTCTCGGCTTGTCTCCTTACCCACAAAAAGACCATTCAAAAGTGTACGGAGAGTCTCAGGAACAAATGAAAGGGCAGAGTCAAGCTCAAGTGACTTTGTGGTCGGATACTGATCCATAACGGAATTGGTCTTGATATGACTTTTGATCAATCGCGCAGCTGTTTGAATGATCGCTTGTTTCTGGGATTCCTCATTTTCTCGTTCGCTGAAATAAGATCGTAGTATTTGTGATGTCTTCTCTCTCATTGTCACTATGTCATGGAGGCCTTCCCCTTCAGTGAAATGTACATTGTCCTGGTACTGTTCTCTCAATTTTCTCGAGGTATTGATTTCCATATGGTTCAGAATCTGGGTTTGTCAGAGATTCCTTCATTTTGTCTCAAAGATGTGTAATTGTCAACTGTTCCTCATCATTACTCCTCGAGGTAAGAGCAAACTTTCATGAATGTCTGCTCCTGATCTTCATTTTTGGGCCGGCCAGACTTTCTGTGCTTTGCCTCTGGGTCTTTCTGGAACTGTATCGGTATGTTATATCCGTTACGAAAGCTACTACTGCATAAGTGGTGGTAAACACAGTCTGCAGCATGTAGATCACGGCCATAATACTCAATCCTGCCTTTTACAGTGAAAGTCCATTGATCTGCACGATTGTCACAACACTCAAGAATGGACTCTGCGAGCGTATCAGTCTTAACACTACTTGTGTCTTTACTTCCATGTCTTATCGTAGTCCCACAGAAAAGACAATCGGTTTGGCTGTTGAAAGGACCAGTTGCTACTCTGGCACTTCTTTTTAGTGGCTCAGCTTTATTCTCTTGTTGGATTTTAATGTCTTTTTTATTTATGTACATCTGTCGACATTTTGAGTGTACTATTTCACCAGCGGAAATGTGTACGCCGTTGCCTCTTTGTACACTTGCATTGTTGATTCCATCAGCTCCCTTCTGATGAACCTCAACCACATCAGAGCCATCTCTTAAGTTTTTACAGCAAATGGGGCAAGTTTCTTGGTTTACAACAACATGACTCATGGTCAAAACTGCATTTGGAGTGTACGTTTTCCTCAAGCTAATTCAACAACATACTCTCATTGTTAGCCTTTTTCATGTGTTAGAAATCTGGGTGGTGGGGTGGGTGGTTTAAGTTGTCAAGGATGAATTTTGTTTGAGCAAAATGGTATACACTGTGCTGCCAACAAGATTTCAATGAGGCAATCAATATCAAATGTCAGTATTCTCTTCCATCTTCTGAATGGCTGAAAATTGTGAATTTAGTTTTGTTGGGTTTAGTATAATGCCACCTTTATACTCAAAAACATCTATAGAGGATGCATTGCATATGTATTACCTTATTCAAATTGAAACAAGTGACCATTTTAGAGGGTTCACACACAGGCCTCTGTTCGGGCTAATTCAGAGTTGTTTATGATCAAAGTTATACAACTCCAATTTAAGTTACTTTTGGGTGCAATAACTTTTACATTGAATGTCAAGTCTGTGTTTTAGCAATAAAAGGGTATGTGTCCAAAAAACACGTACTGAGTAGGAGTTACATGGCATAGGCTAAATCGTTTACATCTCTGGTTCACCCCAAACAATGATAAAACCTTACAGTAATCTCACAAAATCATGTATTCCATATGTATGTAATCATGTCAGTGCAATTTAGACAAGTCCAATGGATTCATAGACCCAGAAAACATGGGGTTAGACACCAAGATTACTTGGCTAGGTCAAATAATGAAGGAGTTAGGATATTTTAAGGGCTTCCTGCCCATCTTGGACACCATCTTGAAAATTACACATTTCTAGTGGTCAAACTTTGGTAAACTTTTAGTATGCAATTAAGGACACCTAATACTACACAAAACAGCTGAGAAACATTTTGTTAGAATTTTTTTAGGGTTAGGTGTTTATTTTTTTTCATATATGCAGCTGTCTATGCTTTGGAGGCTGCTTTGGAGAGCGCTGTCTTGCAGTGTTGCCATGTCCTCATATTTACAAACGCTTTTAGGCATGTTGTTTGGTCTTAGCTCATAAAGATCACTTTATGGAGTTAATAAAGTGGTCTGTTGCAGATATGAGATATAAGATTTATTTTTAGTGTTATAAAATAAAGCATTTGGGTGTTTTTGTGCTAGTCCTTGTTTGTTGTTTTTCTTTCTGTGAAGATCTGGCAACACTGCCCCGTGTCAAAATGTGCTAAGTTAAGACTTCTTTCACTTAGAAAGAAAGTTAGAAAGTTATTTTCTTGCTTCTCACATACAGACGAAGTTTAGCAGAATCAACAGATCAATTCCAGAGCGAAAGCCAAAGAAAGACATAGTCATAATTTAACGTCTAGCGACACAAAATTACCGCATGCTGAGATTGATTAGACGGTAAAATTATACAAATATACACCAAAGGAAGCAGTCAAGGCTTTTTACTAAATAAATCTACACAAGTTGCGCTTAATGTCATATCTAATGGTGTTGAGATATTTAAAATAAATGTAGCCTAATTTGGTTATACAGTGAGGAAAATAAGTATTTGAACACCCTGCTATTTTGCAAGTTCTCCCACTTAGAAATCATGGAGGGGTCTGAAATTGTCATCGTAGGTGCATGTCCACTGTGAGAGACATAATCTAAAAAAAATCCAGAAATCACAATGTATGATTTTTAACTATTTATTTGTATGATACAGCTGCAAATAAGTATTTGAACACCTGAGAAAATCAATGTTAATATTTGGTACAGTAGCCTTTGTTTGCAATTACAGAGGTCAAAGCGTTTCCTGTAGTTTTCACCAGGTTTGCACACACTGCAGGAGGGATTTTGGCCCACTCCTCCACACAGATCTTCTCTAGATCAGTCAGGTTTCTGGCCTGTCGCTGAGAAACACGGAGTTTGAGCTCCCTCAAAGATTCTCTATTGGGTTTAGGTCTGGAGACTGGCTAGCCACGCCAGAACCTTGATATGCTTCTTACAGAGCCACTCCTTGGTTATCCTGGCTGTGTGCTTGGTCATTGTCATGTTGGAAGACCCAGCCTCGACCCATCTTCAATGCTCTAACTGAGGGAAGGAGGTTGTTCCCCAAAATCTCGCAATACATGGCCCCGGTCATCCTCTCCTTAATACAGTGCAGTCGCCCTGTCCCATGTGCAGAAAAACACCCCCAAAGCATGATGCTACCACCCCATGCTTCACAGTAGGGATGGTGTTCTTGGGATGGTACTCATCATTCTTCTTCCTCCAAACACGTTTAGTGGAATTATGACCAAAAGTTCTATTTTGGTCTCATCTGACCACATGACTTTCTCCCATGACTCCTCTGGATCATCCAAATGGTCATTGGCAAACTTAAGTCGGGCCTGGACATGTGCTGGTTTAAGCAGGGGAACCTTCCGTGCCATGCATGATTTCAAACCATGACGTCTTAGTGTATTACCAACAGTAACCTTGGAAGCGGTGGTCCCAGCTCTTTTCAGGTCATTGACCAGCTCCTCCCGTGTAGTTCTGGGCTGATTTCTCACCTTTCTTAGGATCATTGAGACCCCACGAGGTGAGATCTTGCATGGAGCCCCAGTCCGAGGAGATTGACAGTCATGTTTAGCTTCTTCCATTTTCTAATGATTGCTCCAACAGTGGACCTTTTTCACCAAGCTGCTTGGCAATTTCCCGTAGCCCTTTCCAGCCTTGTGGAGGTGTACAATTTTGTCTCTAGTGTCTTTGGACAGCTCTTTGGTCTTGGCCATGTTAGTAGTTGGATTCTTACTGATTGTATGGGGTGGACAGGTGTCTTTATGCAGCTAACGACCTCAAACAGGTGCATCTAATTTAGGATAATAAATGGAGTGGAGGTGGACATTTTAAAGGCAGACTAACAGGTCTTTGAGGGTCAGAATTCTAGCTGATAGACAGGTGTTCAAATACTTATTTGCAGCTGTATCATACAAATAAATAGTTAAAAATCATACATTGTGATTTCTGGATTTTTTTTTAGATTATGTCTCTCACAGTGGACATGCACCTACGATGACAATTTCAGACCCCTCCATGATTTCTAAGTGGGAGAACTTGCAAAATAGCAGGGTGTTCAAATACTTATTTTCCTCACTGTATGTCTTTTTTCTTATTTAACCATAATCATGATATTGTAAGCGTCATGTCTTGCTCACTTTTCCCTAAACTGTCACACAGCTTATATATTTTTCTGCCAAAGTAATGATTACAAAAACAATTATTTATTTTTTGTTAATTGTTTTATTAGAGTTCGTTTTTCAATAACTAACTTATAATAATAATTTTTATTTTATTTCAGTTTACGAAATTGTTTTTTCATCAATAGTTTTAGTCTTAGTTTTAGTTTACGAAAATAACCTTGCGTAGAATTTCTGTAAATGCGGTTGTCACTACCTGTATTTTTCAGGAGTTAATGCGGTTGTGGAATGCGGTTGTCACTCCCGTATTTTAGTGAATTATGTGTGTACAGAACGCGATTAAGGAGTAAAAGGTGAACTGACGACCAAATTTAGCTGTAGTGTGTACGTGGCCTATGTAGAGTCCCAGCCTCAGAGGAGATGGAAGCAGTGGATTTATTTATTGTATATTACGCTGCCACACAGATCTAATATAAACATGCATTTTATTTCCCAGCTGTTTCCCTTCACAGACATAGCCGACTGTTTTTGTAACTTTGTGTTTTTAACATAAACTTGTGTGTATTTGACAATTTTAGCGAAATAAGACATGAAAGAGAACTTAGCTTAGTACTCGCATGCCGTGTGACAGACTCTTTCTGTGCGCATGCTTCTTATGTGTGCGTTCAGAAAACCATCAATCAGAAGTTTAAACTAATATGGTTTAAAATGCATGATTTCAGTGTGATAGACATGATAATCAAAACCAAACGTTTTTTTTTTTTATCGGAGTATCTGAGGAACGAACTGTAAAGGCACATCCCTATTCTGGAAAAGGGGGCGGGGAGCAGCAGCCCAATTGCATTTAAAGAGACATGCATGAAAACAGCCTGTTTCTGCTTCCACTCAAAATAGGCATTTTGAAAATGATATAATAAATGGTCTGTGGGGTACTTTGAGCTGAAACTTCACAGACACATTGAAACACCTGAGACTTATATTACATATTGTAAAAAGGGCATAATAGGTCTCCTTTAAAGGAATAGTTCACCCAAAAATGAAAATTCTGTCATTAATTACTCACCCTCATGTCATTCCAAACCCGTAAGATCTTCGTTCATCTTCGGAACACAAATTAAAATATTTTTGATAAAATCCGGGAGCTCTCTGACCCTGCATAGACAGCAGTACAACTGCAATGTTCCCAGGTCCAGAAACGTAGTAGGGACAACAATAAAACATTCCATGTGACATGCGGGTGCTGTCTACTGAACGTAAACGATGCTGATTATATTCTGATAGGGCTGTGCAATCAATCGAATTCGATTATCATGCGCATCTCGTCGGGTTCGTGATTAGCAGTAAATCGCCATCACCTGCTTTCAGATGGAGCGGCAGTTAATACACAGAGCCGTAGTTCACTGACAAGCTAGGCAATATCGCATTCCTAATCGAAGACGAAACGCCACGAGACCTACTTTCCTGCAGAGTTTAGCTCTAACCCTAATCAAACACCTGAGCATACTAATCAATGTCTTCATGATCGTTAGAAAATCACAGGATAGTTTGATCAAGGTTGGAGCTAAACACTGTAGGAATTTGAGGATCCCTGCTGTAAAATAAAGGATGACGTTTTCTGATGTGCACATGCTATGCTGCCTGTGACTTACAGTGATTTTGATATGTTGATAAAGAATATCTCATTTCATTTTTGGTTGTAGAGTCCTACTGGGATGGCAGTGCATTTGAAACAGACACAGACCTGCCCGCTGGATGGATGCGAGTGCAGGACACATCAGGCACCTACTACTGGCACATTCCCACAGGTACCACGCAGTGGGAGCCACCTGGGCCCCTAGAGGAGAGACCAGCCAGCACGTCACCTGCGGTCACACCTGCTGATGAGCCACAGGTGCACACACCTACTATACATCATAATAAACATTTCAACTTATCGAAAATTATTCCATCAATATAACATTATAGCTCTCAAGTTGCCCAACATTAGTCTCGTGTCTTTAAACATGAACACATTTGTATTTAGATTACATGGAGTGGTGTTTCTCATCCAAACACATTCATTGAGGAAGAGCACTGGCAGGTAGGTTCATAATGGAGTCACAGACAATCTCATTCTGTTTTTGTAAGTCCATATAATGCATATTTATTGTTTAGAAGGAGGACGCGGCTTCTGATGAAAGTCTGAAGGAGTTTGAGGGAGCGACTCTACGTTATGCCTCCATCAATCTCAGGTATAAGATCAGTTAAACAACACAGACTCCTGAAGCTGAGCGTTACACAGTATTATGTCATATGTGCATGTACATTTTATTGCATTTATGAATTGGGCACACACTTTTTATTTAAAGTCACTTATGTTGCATTCAACTTAAGTTCTTAGTAATCGAGGCCATGATCTTGGCCTTGTTAGTGCCAGGCTTTATTGTTTGAGAAAAAGGAGCATTGATCCTTCTCTCTGTGTCATCTTCCTGTTGTGTGCAGTTTTTCTCAGTCTGAGGAGGAAGAGGAACAGACTTATTTCAGCAGTAATGAGGGGGCGAAGGTAAGCACACAGGTGACTGACCACATACACTGCATCAAGATGCTCGTTTTCTCAATGTTTGTGTGTTATGCAGTGCTTTGCAGTGCGTTCTCTGGGCTGGGTGGAGATATCAGAAGAGGAAATGGCTCCTGGCAGGAGTAGTGTTGCCGTTAATAACTGTATCCGACAGCTGTCCTACCAGAAACACAATCTTGATGACACGGCTGGCATCTGGGGCGAGGTTTGTGCATATGTGTGGAAATCGTTAGAATTTGAATGAATGAATGTACTTCAACACAATTTTTATCAGTGTTTTTTTGTTTTTGTTTTTTTTTCACCAAAAAAAAAAAGAAACAATTTAAGAACATAATTAACATTGCTTAATTTTCTAAAACGTAAGATAAATGAAATAACTATCTTTAGCAAAAGAGAAAAATCCTCCTGCACGTTCTTTGGTTTTCCAGCATTTTCTGCATATTTGTCCCCTTGCCAACAATAACAGACTATGATGATCTTTTCACACCGAGGACAATTGAGGGCTCATACACAACTATTGCAAAAGCTGCAAAACATTCACTAATGCTCAAGAAGGCGGAATGATGCATTAAGAGCTGGGGTGTAAGAACAGTTATCGTTCACGTTTAAATTTGGGGATGGAAAAAGTCTCAGGTTACTTGCTTAATCCATGTTACGCAGGGAACGAGACGCTTTGTAGCGATGATTAGGGATGCACAATATTGGATTTTTGCCGATATCCGATATGGTGATATTTTCAACTCATTTTGGCCAATAGCCAATGCCAGTACCTATATATTTCCTTTATGTTTGGAAACACCACCCGAGTCTCTCCTGTGTGGAAATTATAAGCAAAGTATTTTTAATTTTGGTTAGTTTATAACAAGAACTTATTTGTTAGAATTAAATAAACAATAATGAAGATCTTTTATAATGACAGTACATTGAAGCTTTGAAAATAACTATAAATAAACTATATATCAATCGCTGCATTTTTTTATTTTTTTTCCCCAGAAAGATGCAGTAGTAACCTTAACATTTGTAGATGGTCTAAAGCAAGAGTTATAAAAATTCTGAAAATCTTTTAGAGCTCATCATTTGTTTAAAAAATATAACATATTAATGAATAAATCAGTATATGTAAAATTATTTAATTTGCAAGGGTCATGTTTGTGATTTTTTTATTTTATTTTTTTATATTCATGTAAGCTATAGCTTCTGACCTTTAAATCAAAACATAGTCATGATTTTATGACATCGATTACTGCTTTATTTAATCAGAAACACAGTCTAAATGTTATTTGTGTATTTTACTTTCATTTTATTAGAAGTAGGCCAATAGCGCCCCCTACGGAATTAAAACGCCTTACAGAATGGGCATTAGGACCCAGGAGGCACGTGCTATTACTGTTGACTCTATCACACCGAACGCGTCGTTCTGTACATGTATTCTCAGATTAAATGCGATCCAAAACAGTCAATCTAATCACCATTCAGGTAAAACTTTGCTTCAAGAATGAGCCACACTGCTGATGTGATCTAATCGCTAGCACACCCTGAGCACATGAGTTAATGTTATTCCTCTTATTGGCAAGACATATCGGCATAATTTTTCATATCGGGCCAATGCCAATATGTACATTTAAAGCCATTATTGGCCGATTCAGATATCGGACCGATAATATCGTGCATCCCTAGCGATGATGCAAGGGGAATGCCCCTTGGGTGTGCCAGTGTTCTGAAGCCCGTATAGAATCACGCCAGTACATTGGCTGATGGCACGGGCGCCGCCTTGGTGACGCTACAACACTCACTCTAATACTAGTGAACGTGCCGTCCACTCCTCAGTTTTCAAACCATAGAAGTTCAGTCTGCAGCGCGAGGAGCTTGGCAGTGAATGCAGCATCTTTTTCCCTATTCAGAAAACATGAGTTACTCAAGTAACGCGAAATGTTCTCTTTCATAGGTTCAGTCAATGCTGCATAGTGATGCAATGAGAACGATATAAGCTACAAGCTAAGCACTGCCACATCTGGCCCGAAAGAAATTTGGCCAGGCTAAAACCAAATGGCTAATTCAAGCTGAAAAAACCCAGGAACCAGGAGCCGCATCTAAATCCAGGTTGTAAAACTGATAAATGTGTGAGAGAAGGACCATCCTGCCACTTGAGCTTGAGAGGAAGCAACACTCCTGGTGACGTCTCACACACACCCAGGCCCCTCCCACGATTGTTGATTGACACTAGCGTTTTACCTTAGACCCGCCCTGAGTGAGCTGTCATCAGTTTTTCACCGCCAGAGCAGATGTAGACAAGAATGACTCCTAAGCGATTGTGGTGTTCTGTTGTTGGATGTAATAATGAACATAGCAGTCGTCATTTACTCCTGACATCTGAGCCACTGAAGACGCAGTGGATTATCTTTGTTTTTGAAGGGAATGCACCCCCCAATCTACCTAAATGCGTGAATCATTCGTGATCCAGCTTCACCTACAGAAAAAGTGAGTATAAGGTTCTTTTATGAATCTTTGCAAATCGCCTTTCCTAATAATGTGCTAGTCAGCAAGTTCTGCAGCTAAAGTAAACCGTCTCATGAGAACGGCTCGTCACCCCACGGAAGAGAGGGGCGGGGTCAGCAGAGCTCATCAGCATTTAAAGGAACATGCAGTAAAATTGCTTACTGAAAACAGAGCTGATTTTGACAAGGTAAAAAGGGTGTTGCTTTACACTACCATTGAGAAATTTTAACTAAGGTGTGTTATAGACTTTTCATTTAGACCCTAAAGGATCATATCAACTTGGGCATCCGATTACCCCTTTAACAAGGCCAGGAGCAAACTCCATGCATGACTCGCTCACAGAGAGAGCCTGCAAATCCCCTACACACTTAGGAGAAGCCAGTGCCAACAAGCGTGCCTTAAGGGTTAGAATCTGGTCGAAACCTCACTCAAAAGGCAACTCTGATAAGCCCTCGAGGACAATAAAGCTGCAGTCTGTAACTTTTTGGCGGTCTAGCGGTTAATAAACAGAACTGCGTGCGTCTTGTGGAAGAACATTGTAGCCGGAGCTACTTCTCTCTGTTTATGTCTATGATGAATCACGCAGGTACTGGGCTACTCTGCAGCGGTTTCACCAGTACCAGTCTGAAATAGTCAGAATATAAAAACTTATTACAAGTGTACCGTAGAGATTCAGGATAAGCCAAAAACATGGTTTGGAAAATGTATTCATGATGTACTCGCTTATTATATTAATTCTGACTCCAAAAGCTCAAAAGGCAACTCTGATGAGCCCTCCAGGACAATAGACAAGTCCCAGGAGGGAACACTGACAAGGGTATGCAGGCCTCAAAGCTCCATGCATAAACAAAGGGACCAGATGATGCCTACCTAAGGTGGCTCCGTCCGAATCCCGACGAGCAGCGATAGCTCTGACATAAACCCTCAAAGTGGTGAAAACCGCTCCAGCCGCAAACTTCTAGCACTGAACCAATCAGGCAGTTGACTGAATCTACTACATGAGCCAAACACCAACACCCAAAAACATTCCACTTGAAAAAATAAAGCCCCCTATTGGAAGGTTACTACTGATCACCCTTAATCGACCACACCCACAGCCTTCACATCTCAGGCCAAGGGTGCCAGATCCTGCCCTGGAGCTGGGACAGCAGGGTGTTAAGCCTGAGGCCAAGAGACCAAAGGTGGTGAGGAAGAATGTCCCTGTGACGACATACCAATTCCCGGGGGTTGGGCCAGGATGAGCTAATCATCCAGCCTCAGCAGGGCCACAGCAGCATCCATGCACTTTGTGAAAGTCTGTGGAGCCAAAGCCAGACCAAAAGGGATAACCTGATATTGGTACGCCACTCCCCCAGAGGCAAACCTGAGGAACCTTCTGTGTCACTGAATATGAATTCACCTGAATATGAAAATAAGAATCCTTCAGGTCTACAGTGATGAACTTTGTAAAGGTAAAAATTCAAGTGGCACAGATCCAGGATGGGATGCAGACCTCCGTCTTTCTTTAGGACAAGAAAAGAATTACTGAAAAAGCCACGATTGATGTCCGAAGGAGGTATCCCCTCTATTGCTCCTTTGAGAAGGAGCAAAGTCACTTCTGAAGACTGGGTTTATCTGAATGCTTCAGCGCAATCTGCTTACACAGGTGCTGACGGGTCAAGGGATGACCATGAGCTCCCCAAACCATGTGAGGTGGGGGATGCACCAGCTCGTCACTCCTCCTAACGGGCTCTTTCCCGAGTGCGGACTGGTCCCTAGGCGCGATCCCTGAAAAAAGGTGTCCTTTCTCCAAGCAGGATGAGAATTAAGGCTCAGAAAGCATAGAGGACTGGCACTCACAAGGCTCATCCAGTCACTCAATGTTAAGCTTCTCAATACATCCTTGAGCTCTGAACCCCTTACGAAATTTAACCATGGTTTTATTATAGTGTAGTAACCATTTTTATTTTTTTTGGTGTATTGATTACGATTTGTATAACCACAGTTTTATCACAGTTAAACCATAGTTAATTTGTGGTTACCACTGTTTAACTATAGTAGCCATGGTTTTTTGGTTTTATTTGTCGTAAACCGTAGTTAATTTCCATAAGGAAAGGCCGTGCCACCTGGCTGCTAGGCAGTAGAGCTTCAACCGAAGCAGGCCCAAAGTCCTCTGAGTCCGCCGCCGCAACATACAAAATGTCATCTATCCCAAAAGAAAACTGCTATGTGTGCCTCCTGGCTAGGACACAAATAATCATTGACCAATTCCACCGGCAAATCCGCATGGCGAGATTGTTCGGGCGAGAGAGGAAGAGAAAGCAGGAGGCCCGTCTGCTCGCTCTCCATAGCCTCAAGCTCAACATACGATCCCCAGGTCGTGGATTCGGGAAAGGCCTCAGCGGCCTTTGAAGCAACTCGACAGGGCATAGCGGATGACTTTCTATCAAACACAGCAAGCCTCACGTGGACAGTCTAAAAATTCTCACAAATCTTGCAACCAGAAACACGTAGCCTCGCACGTGTGAGAAATATCAAGACATTTCACACACTTACTCTGCGGATCATCATTCGCAATAAAGTGAGAGGACGGCGGCTGGCAGCAAAGAGATCCGTTGTACTTCACCGTGAGGAGAACAAAGTTCCACTGAATGCAGTCACAGAAGTACAAATAAGCAATTTGGTCAAATTTTCCAGAAAGCATGGGCCAGATGAACCGCTAGTATTAGAGTAAGTGATGTTGCATCGCCGAGGCAGTTCCCACACCATCAGCCAATGAATGAGCGTGATTCTGTGTGGGCTTCAGAACAATCGCACACCCAAGGGGCGTTCCCATTGCATCATTGCTACGCAGTGTTGAGTTAACCTATGAAAGAGAAACAAGAATTACAATATGGCCTTAATGTAATAAGAAATTTCAAAATCTTGTGCTTTAATTAAATAAATGTGAGCATTGCACACACAACCATCGTGAGGGCAGTGCGAAGCCCCCAAACAACCCCCACCCCGGAAACTGAACAGAGCCAACATTTTGTGTAAAGTCACCATGAAATCAAAATTGAGTTTTTAATTTTTTTTATGGAATAGTTTTATCATAATATGTTTATTATAAATGATTTTTCTGTGTGCATCACGACAATTTCAATTTCATGCCGACTTCAAAAGTAAAAATCCTGTACTGTTGCACTTTCTCACGTATTTTAGCTCTGTAAAGTCCTGCATTATGATTAAAATCTACTTTTCTGGGTATTCTTGGCATGTAGGTTACACAATAAACTATCTAACATACAAGAGCAATAAATCAAGAATGCTGTATGGACCTGCATCATTTTATTTGTGCAGCTCTTATAAAGGGTCTTAAATATGATTTAAAAAATCTCTAAGTAAGTACCTTGGATTAGGGGGATTACTGTTATTAGTTATCTCTGCTGGAAATTCAAATGATTTACAGTTTGCATTACATAGCCATGTGTAATGTCTGTTTGTGGATAATGCCGTGAATTAAATCCTTTACAAATGAAGTGTTTCATCTTTCATTGTCTAATTTTACTTCAAATTTGATAGAGACAAACCAAAAGATCAGTTTATTCAATCAAACAAGATGGCAATTTATGACGTTACATGTTTTGACTGATTTTGACATTAAGTTTTGGATTTCAAGGAGAGGCTTAGTATGTGTGTGTTGCTGTGTAGGGGAAGGAAATGCTTCTGGTGCTGGAGAATGAGACTCTGAACCTGATCGAGCCTCACGGTCGAACGCTGCTGCACTCTCAGCCGATCATCAGCATTCGTGTGTGGGGAGTTGGACGTGATGATGGCAGGTAAGTCTGTGAGCAGCTCAGTGAGTTGCCAGCATAAGTGATCTTTAAAGGTTAAAGAAAGACTGAATCTGAATCTTTTGACTCATTTTTGCTTTGGAATCGGAGATTAATAGCATGTATATGACCACAGACTGACAGATGCACAATGTTACAGGAAATAAATTGTTGTTTCATCACTTTTGTAGCAACTGCAACACTGTCTGAAGCTGCTTATGTTTACATAATTTAGATTTTGCTGAATTATTATGTTGTGTTTTTGTTCTGCCTGTCCTGCTACATCCTGGATCCCAGGGAGAGGTAGTGTGTTACTGTATTGTATTGTTTGTTAGATTTTGTGTACTTGTTACAATACCAAGCGTAATGCACCCAAAAATGAAATTTCATAATTTTCACATCAACGTGTCGATTAGACTTTCCTCTGTCTAACACAAAAGGACAATTTTGGAGGAATGTTTATGTCACTCTTTTACATTCAACAACTGTTCATACATACCACAGAAGTTATTCACTGAAAATCTTCCCCTCTAGTGCAGCTCTCAAATATTATTTTCTGTTCTGCATGTCTAAGCTGAAGAAATGAAAAAATAAGATTTGGATAATATAACTTGGATAATATTTATTGGAACTTGACAATTGTGGTGACTGTGAACTACTGTTGTCTGGAAAAGATCTGTGAAAAAAAGTTTCAAAGCGTCACTAGATGACATTGCGCATTCATTAGCATATTCATGACATCATTGTATTGTATTTGCATTCTGCGTATTGTCAGCCTTTTACATCTCTCTGCTTCTTTTCTACTCTGTGCATAACATACTGTTAGTATGATATAGTGACTGAATCGTGGTCCATTAAGTCTAAATGTTAACCAGCAGTCACTTCCAGGTCATTTACAAGTTACTGTACTACTAAAATACAGATTTGTTTTTTTTCTGACAAAATTACCATACACATGTTAAAGACACTGGTAGTGCTGTGATATACTTACATGGCTAGATGTAAAATCAGCAGTGCAGAGCGCATCAGACTATATATTTAATTAAATCACTTTCTTTTGTCATTTGGTTGGCTAAGCCATATTGTAATTTCTATTGTATGTGTATTAATTGTCCAACCCTAGTTGACACAAACTAATAATTATTTAAATATATTAACTTATAGAAGTATTTCACTATTTTTATATAACAATATATTTACAGTGAAAAATATGGTTAATGTCAAATTCACTTAGAGGTATTTGTCTTACTCCCAAAATTCTACAAACAAGAATTAGTGCAAACACAAGATGTTCCCTTTCATAGGTTTACTTCGACACTGCATCAGCAGCAGACGCTAACAATCCCTTGGATTTGACGATAGTCCGAAGCCTATATAGAATCATGCCTATTTATTGGCAGATAATACTAGCACCACCCACTGAGACATTGCTTCTCTGACACCTCATAATGAAGAGCCTGAGCTGATTTCTCTTCAGGAAGACGATTCCATCTGTCGATGGATGCAGCATTATATTTCTGAGTGTGGATTTTGGGAGTTTTCTTGTATTAAGTGGCTTGCACTGAAAGGTCCTCGCTCCACAGAGTGGATATGTTGGCATTTGTGCCCAAGTTCAGAAGCTCTCAAAGCGTTAATTTTTGGATGCAATGATATCCGTCCAGCCAGAGACACTCAGTTCAAGATGTTTGAGCGTGTTCTTACGACTGTTGTGCACATTCACTCCACGGGCCACTGTCGTTCTTCCAGGATCATAAAAAGTGCTTCATAAAGTTCATAAATCCATTATACAAAGTGCTCCACACGGTTAATAAAGACGTCCTGAATTGATGCATTTGTGTAAGAATAATATCCATACTCACAAATGGAGAGTGGCGTTCCAGCAGGTGGTATAGGAGGTAGGCGTATTTTATAATAATCCTAACCACTGTTCACTGCCATTGAAAAAATATCTTGCTCTTCCAAGTTTTATATAGTATTCTACGCAGTGATAAAGACTGTCGATTAGCATAGCATTATAAATATACTTTATTATAATGAAAATACCCGAGAAGGCTTTAAGAACTCTAACAAAACACACACCAACGGCAGTATATGATTTTTTCGTCACGTTGAATCAATGAAAGCAGTTGAATCTTCTGTTTATTCAGCTACAGTGATGGGGATTTCCTGGGACGACTTGCATTATCTTTCTTCTGTGGGGCATATTTGGAGTTTCAGCACAAGAGCGCCCTCTGGACTTTGGGTGGAGCAGTATTTACTACTGATCACAGAACCGACAAGCTGCGCTTGAAAAAAAAAAGAAATGCAGCCTTTGCCAAATCACGATTCCAGTTTAATTTCAATTAATCGTGCAGCCCTGCTTTGGCCTGAGGAGTATCGTTGGAAGATATCTGTGTGGCGGTGTGATGGTATAGTGTCGGCTACTGATGCAGTGTCAAAGTATACCTTTGAAAGGGAATGTCTTGGTTACATATGTAACCTTGGTTCCCTGAATCAAGAACAAAATTATGTGTAGCTGGCTCCATATCTGCTTGGTTTCCTTCATATGAAATCAGTCAATGAAATAGAGTCCACATTCTTAAGAGGCGTCAGAGAAGCAATGCCTCAGTGAGCGGAGTTAGCACTATCTGCCAATAACATGGCGTGACTCTTTATGGGCTCAATCGTCACACCAGAGCCATGTTCCCATAGCATCAGCCATAATGTTGCATCTCGTTTCCTATGCAGGAAACCAAGGTTTCACACACATACAAGACGTTTGTTACTGTGCATGCATAAATTTATGGGTGTGTGGATAAATTGAAGTAATATGACAACATGCATATGTTTATGTTTGTCTCTTGTCTCTTACAACAGGGACTTTGCATATGTGGCACGAGACAAGTTGACTCACGTGCTCAAGTGTCATGTATTTCGGTGTGACACCCCTGCAAAGCACATTGCCACAAGCCTGCATGACATCTGCTCAAAGGTGAGGACATCATAGCTGCTGGCTAAAAATACTCATATTCTTGGTTAAATATCAAAGACATTGTGCTCTCTGCTGTAGTGTCCAAAATATTTAACATTTATTGAAACAGCGATGTATTTAAAGGGAAACTTCAAAAATGAAAGTTCTGTCATCATTTACTCACCCTCCACTTAATCCAAACCTGTATGAGTTTTTTTTTCAAAATTGTAAAATATTTTGAGATTTGGATGCCAAACAGTTGATCGTAGCCATTGAATTTCCTTGTATTTTTTCAACTCTATGTATGTCATTGGCTACTGTCAACTGTTTGGTTACCAACATTCTTCAAAATATCTTGTTTTGTGCTCAACAGAAGAAACTTCAGAAGGTTACACTTTATTTTGATAGTCCACTTTAGACAATCTACTAACTATAAGTAACTTTGTAACTACATGTCTACTAGCAGTCATTACTCTTAGTAGAATGTCTAAAGTGGACTATCAAAAAAAAATGTTACCAAAACTTACACAGGTTTAGAACAAGTTGAGGGTAACTTGAGAGTAAATGACAGAATTTTCATTTTTGAGAGAAAGGAGGGTTGATAACTGGAGGCTAATCAGAAAACGTATTCAAAATGAGGCAAATAATAGTATGTGATGTAGCTGACAAACCAACATATACAAAAATGAGATGTAAAATAAACATGGGTACTAGTGTTGTCAAAAGTACTGACTTCGGTACTGCAATTTTAAAAACTTCCATTTCCCGCTGCGGAGCGGATTCTTAAACACCACTGATTGGCCATAGTATTCACGTGCTCAACAGATATAACTGTGATCGGCTTCAATGATCATCGCCTCACGCTCTTCACAGAGCGCTCACACAGAAGCACATGGGAGCGTTTGAAAACAGCGTCTATCAGCGGATCCCTAATATATCTGCACATAGATGGACCCGTGCTGATAGACGTGGCTTTCAAACGCTCCTACGTGCCTCTGTGTGAGCGCTCGGCTTGTTGTCTTCGAAACATCTTTGGTTTCTGCGTCGACCTGCGTTAAACAGGCAGTGGCTCGACAGGCATCAATGTAGAATCTGTGGGCGGGGCTAAACAGGCAGTGATGTAGAAGCAGGCCTTGATCTTCTGTGGAGGCGGTGCTTATCCACACTATTACATCATAGTTGTACATTCCACAAGCTGTCATTTTGCCAGACTGGCTTCAATATAAGCTATTTTTAGACTAATGAGGAAGTTTTGAGTTCTGAAACTTACAGGATGTTTTTATAGAACAATGACCTCTTATATGTCAAAAGATCAAGGGAATTTTGATTTCTGAGTTCATGACCCCTTTAAAGCTATAGCTGACAAGATCCCTCGTCTTGACCATTCTGCAGAGATTTTCCTGTTGCTTGGCAGAGACATCATCCATCTGGGTATAGGCATATGACAGTAACAAATTTTCATGTTGCGATTAATTGTTAATGCTTTTATCACAGTGCACGGTATTATCACGGTATTGAAATTTAGTTGCAAAAAAAGTGTTGTCAAAGTAAAACAGGTTTAATAACTTTTTTCTTATAACAAAAAGAACTGAACATTTACACACAATGAAGTAATATATATATTTTTACTTTATACATATTTTGTATATTCTTTTGCAGATTAAAGTGCAAAAGAATTATAAGGCCAAGTAACACTTTACGATAAGATATCATTAGTTAACCTCAGTTAAATGCATTAACATTAAAAACGAGTTCCTTTTGCATAAGGTTGGTGCACATACTGTACCTCCAGGCCAGTGTGACGACATTGATCACTACAGACCATCAAGTCCAGCATCTGGCCAACGAAATGTATTATTGGTGCATCCCCTCTCTTTTTATGCTAAATAATTGATCAAACAAATACTAGATGTTTTTCTAGTCATTCATTTTTACTCTCTGTGCACACAAGTATCAGAATTTCTGTTTGTAGTTAACACCTTTTAGATCAGTTTGGACCAACCAGGTAACCAGATAGAGAACACAATGCGAGCATCCTACCCAACTGCCGATGCAGTTATGTCCTTGTGTTTTGTTTTATATTGTTCTGTCTGTGTATTTCCCTAGATAATGGCCCAGAGGAAGTCATCCAGCAGACTGAACACTGACCCCTCAAGACTTAGGGACATCCCTTTCCAGGGTAACTTATGACATGAATTTAGCTTTTGTTTGTGGACGGTCTGCAGAACAGTATGTAACTGTTGACAGTGTTGGGTTTGACTACACGTTTTTTAATGTGTGCATCAGATATTTCTCTCTCACCTTCTCAAGTGAGTACTGTAATGGATAATAATGAAATTATACCATTATGACTGAATCAGATCTTTCTTCCTTCAGAGTTCCCAGCTCCCAAGAATGAGCTGGTCCAGCGCTTCCAGGTGCGGTACTTGGGTCGTGTGCTGGTGGCAAAGCCAGTTGGTAGGAACTGCTATTACTTAACATTAACTGCTATTACTTACCATTATACTATTATGCACAAAGTACAAGTTTTACCTTCATTTTCCCCATATTTGTGTAGCTATGTCATAACCTGTAAGCACGTCAAATATCATGTATGTATTTCATGTTTAAATCAAAGTTAGCCGCCTGAAATTGAAGTTGAGTCGTGTCGGTATCTGTCTCTTGAAGGCATGGATGTGATTAATGTAGCACTGGAGACGGCTCTTAACAAAGACCAGGAGGATTGGACACCTGTGACTGTGAACGTGGCATCCGCTACACTCACTATTCTGACTTCTGAGGTCAGGTTTCTATTTGTTGACATTATGCAGTACTTGAGTATTATATGTAATGCTTTATCATAAAAATTTGATTAGATAACCACACTAATATCTTGTCTCTTTGTCTCAGGCAGAGGAAGTTCTTTCTGAATGTCGTGTGCGTTTCCTGTCGTTTATGGGAGTCGGGAAGGATGTGCACACGTTTGCATTCATAATGGCTGAGGGACCTGGAGACTTTATCTGCCACATGTTCTGGTGTGATCCAAACGCAGCAAGTCTAAGTGAGGCCGTACAGGCCGCCTGTATGGTGAGTAAGGATGCGTTTGATCTAAATGATCAAATTTTAGTCGTATAGCACAAATAATAACAACAGTAGTTGACCATTGTGCTATACAAAAAGACAAAGGATAAAAACCTAAAAAAAAAAGAGAGAATAAAAAGACCACAAAGCAATCATAAAGGGAGATTACATCAAGAACACGTATCAGAAAATTCAACTTTAAAAATCAAAAGCAGTTGTAAGCCTGAGAGAAAAGGTACGTTTTGAACTTCGATTTAAATTCAGACTCTGTGGAGATTCATCTCAAGAATAAAGGGAGACTATTCCACAATTTTGGACCAACGATAGAAAAAGCTTGGTCACCCCTCGACTTGAGTCTAGGGGCCTCATTTATAAAATGTTGCACAGAAACCATCCTAAATTTGATCTTACGATCATCTCTCAAGTATGTGTACGTGTGATTCATAGAATGACTGTATGCACAGAAAACGCACGCACATGTCTCAGATGTGAAATCTATGAATCGTAAATTATCTTGAACTTGAATAGTTTCAGCTCTCTGCCTTGCAAACGACTCCTAATTAATGTCATTAACATAAAAGATCACCAGTCATCATCCAAATCCTTTAATTTAGAACAGCTTACATTTCCAAAATCCTGCAGTACTCTGACAAGAAAAAGTGTGTACGTCTGCTCAGACCCTGACGTGACGCCAAGCACTTTACTACGTCAAAGACAGTTTTTACAAGTATGAGCGCCGGCGTGGATTTAAGCGCACACACACTCTACGATCAAATCTGAGCGACGCACTCTTTATAAACGAGGCCCTAAATCTCGGAACAATCAGCAGTATTTGTTGAGATGACCTTAATGACAGAGCTTAAAAAACAAAAAGCCAAATTTTGAAATCAATTCTATAACAAATCAGCAGCCAGTGCAAAGAGTGAAGAGCATGAACACTGTGATTTTTAAGTCATTAATTGCTGGCTCCTCTGCTACAGCTCTCAATTCCCAATTGTGTATGCACTTTTTTTTTTTTAAAGGTTAAAGCATGGGCGTCAGAACCACTGTATGTGTGTGGACAGGACCCACCCACTTTTACCGTCTCTAATTCAGCGATTATGTCTGTGCACTTTTCAGAGCGCCGTCAGTCAAATCCATTCCACATGACGAATGCCCTGATAGATTAAACTCTTTAGCTACAGCCTTGAATTCCACACTACTGCTTCCTCAAATCCAGTCCGCTTGGCTCTTTCAGAGTCTGTATAACTCTATTCTGTGTTTTCACTAGTTACTCGCGCCTGCTGCAGTCCCGCGACATCTTAGTGTATCTACTGCTCAGATACACCTAACTCTACCCGGTACTTTATTTCAACTTTTCGATTATTTCCTCCATTTTTCTTTTTATTGAACACAAATGCCTTTCCGATGTAATATGAGATGTGAAAAGGGAGAAGAATGACTCGGGTCGCTCGCGTCAAAAACACTATGTGCTTTACCACCTGTGAGACCCACCCACATTTATTTAGCTTCTGACGCCCATGGGTTAAAGTAATGCCAAACACTGTTGGTTGTTTGCTTCCTCTTTGCTCTCTACTGTACTATATACTAAAAGCAAAGAACACCAATAATAAACATAAAAAAGTGTGCAACACTGCACATGTGGAAGAGATTGGGGAGTTCATGGCTAGTGAAGAATTAATTTGCAGTAAACTCCCAAACGTAGAACATTTCTGTTTTGCTAGTGTTTGGGGACTGTTCGACTGACCGGGGTGTTTGGGGAGATTAGATTACAGAGTATAGTCTGACAAGAAAAGTTCAAGCTGAAATTTGTCGATGTATTCCATCATTCACAGCTGAGGTATCAGAAGTGTTTGGACGCTCGGCCTCCCAGCAGTGGCAGCTCTTGTCTGCCCGGCCCGCCTGCTGACTCGGTCGCCCGCAGGGTCGGATCCAGCGTGAAGAAGGGTGTTCAGAGTCTGCTGGGTAGCTTCAAGAGATCTGGATCTCAGACTCCCTAAAAAGGAAAACACTTCCACAAATATGTTTTGTTCTGTGTGTGTGTTTGTGTGTTTTATGGGCCTACTATTAGAGGGTCGTTCCCGCCACTGCGACTGTCCTCCTGCGGTTAGCGTGCAGCAGGAACCAGAGGACACATTGCCAGATATTCCATCGTTACGCATTACATTTTCAGTTGCTTTTTCTGTGTTTGTTTACATTAGCAGATGTACTGTAGAAGTGGTTTAGCACTACCGGGTGATTTACCTGGATTGGATTTTCAGTGTACTCGATGTTATGTGGACTACACTCTCTAATGACACTAAACATTACGCATGCTATCAAAAAACACTAAAATGAGCTTATATACTATGCAATGTGCTTTTTTTCTTTTTTATTTGTTGTTCTTCCTCTGGCTTTGCATTGTGACACATACTGTGCTAGCTTTGACTGCTTTTCTTTTCTTTTGAAGAATTGATTGCTCTTCCCCAAACTCAGCATAGATGCGAACCGTGACTGAAATCAGTAGCAAACCCAGAGTTAGTAACATCTGTATGCTGTTTACCCCAAAACATCAACTCCTCATTCACTCACTCTCATGTTCCAGACCTGCATACATTCCAAAACTCTTTGACTTTATGAAAAAAGGTGCAGTTCCACATATATTCGACTTGCCTTGCTTACTGCAAGTCACAAAGCCTTTTCATTTCTTCCATTATAGTTGATTTTGATGTTTGATAAACTTACATTATACATCACTGTACATTTACCCACTCTGCCAGTTTGTGAACTTAATTAGACAATTTTATTCATTTGTAAAATAGCATTAACATATCCTAGTCTTCCAAAGTGTATTTGCTCATTAAGAAAGCCCCGCTTTAAATGAGCATTTCTTTTAATTATTATTATTTTTATTTCTTTTACATTTTTGTGCGTGTTTGATATGCTGGATGGCTTTATCTTGATGAAAAAAAAGATTTTTGATTATGATCAAAAACACAAACTTAACATCAGCATAGTGTGTTTAACAAAGAATGTGGCATACGCTGATTCTAGAGGGTGCTCTGCGTTTGTTCCTGTCCAGTTTGTACATACTGCTGTCACTAAAAATGTTTGTTTTTGTTTTTTTGGTCCCTCTTTTAAATTGTACATTGAAGTCAACTGATTATCTGCACATATTTACACATTGGGGGGGGAAATGTATCTTAAATTCTTTGCAACGATGGATGTCTTGCTGTATATAGATTTTATTTTTTTTCTTCTTTCTTTCAAATACAACATTGTAACATATTGCCATGTCTTAAACTTTTAAGAATGTCAAATTCATAAATATCATGTTCTTTGATTATTCCAGTTAATGTACATACTGAATTTAATACACTAATAATGCAAGACAGCTTAATTTTTCTGACCCATTTTCACATCTAATTACACCTGTCGTTAAAGGCAATTTTTGAATGCGCTCTTTTTTTTTTTTTTTTTATCCGTCTCGTGTATCGGAATGCTTCATCTTGGCCCTGTTTACTCTAATACTTTGTGTGTAGGTCTAGATAATGTAATGTGATGCTTAAAATGCAGTGCCGTTGGTAACACTCTAGAAAACCTTTATTGGAGAATAAGCATTCATGTACATGTAAATATTCTGCATCACATCAAGAAATGGTAGCAAAGAAAATGTCCTTTTTTCAATGAAATGCCATGAGGGTACTTTATGTTTGTGTGCCAAAAAGCACAGCTATAAAAACACTAGCTTGAAATGTTACTTGCTTATGCAGAAATATTCACAGATAGTAGATAAAAGTACATTTGCTTTTCAAAATAAGGCAAAATTTTAGCTATGATATTCTGAAAATTTAAGATTGACTCCTATAAACATTATGACTGATGTAGGATGTTTTTGTCATCACATTTTTAAGGAGAGTTGAGAAGTGATTTCTTAAAATGTAAATTGGATGTTCTATAGATGCATATAATGTGACTGGATGGAATAAAAAGTTGAAAATGCATTTTAAAGCTTTTTTTTTCGTGACTTGGAAAAAGTAGCTTCAACAACTGTTACAGTATTTTGTGTTGGTCTGAATATATACACTGCCCTTCATAAGTATTGGGACAGTAATGACAAAATTGCTTTGTTTGCTGTGTAGTCATTAGTCAAGACATCTGCAAATATGAATATGAGACAAAACTACAGAATGTCACATTTTATTATTAGCTGTTTAAACATGTTTTACCAAATAAAAAGGACAGCACTTTTAGTGTTCATCCCACTATTTGATGAGAGCATAAGTATTGGGATGGTTGAATTTAAGGAAGACGTAAAAGATTAAAAGCTATTATTTAGTTGCAGATCCCTTGCTTGCAACCAGAGCTGTGACCCCTAGACATCACCAGACTCTTGCTCTCATCCTTTGAAATACTTTTCCCAGCCTTTAATGCAGCCAATTCCAATTGTTGCTTGTTTTGAGGAGTTTCTGTCTTTACTCTCCTCTTCAGCTGCTGAAGTTCATGTTCGATCGGATTTAAATCTGGAGATTGACTCGGGCAATCTAAGACTTTCCATTTCTTTGCCCTGATAAACTCCTTGACTGGGAAGTGCTTCATATTGCATCAGGGCCAGTTCAATGAATCTGGTGGCATTTTCTTGAATATTGGTTTTGTACTCTTCCAAATTCATTCTGCTGCTGTAATCATACATTAAATCATCAGTAAAGTTGAGAGGCCTGTTCCAGAGGCAGCTGTGACAGCGCCTCCACCATGCTTTACAGATGAGGCTGTATGCTTGGGATCATTGCAGTTCCCTTTTTCTGCACACTTTTCCTTTCCCATCACTTCGATCAGGGGAGTCAGACTCAGCTCCTGGAGGGCCGGAGCCCTGCCGAGTTTAGCTCCAACCCTAATTAAACACCTGATCCAGCTAATCAAGTCCTTCAGGCTCTATTGAGAGCTGCATGGTGTGTGTGTTGGAGAAGGGTTGGAACTAAACTCTGCCGGGCTGCGGCCCTCCAGGAACTGAGTTAGACACCCCTGACTTAGATAAAGGTTCATCTTTGTCTCATCTCCATAAAACTCGGTTTCAAAACTCACCTACATGCTCACCTTTGTGCTTTTTTGCTAATCTTGCTTCTATTTTTGGTGATGGGATCCGTTCTTCGTACCTCGCTTCTAATCCTGATAACTGATCTCTGGCTAATTTGGTTCTTCAAACGAATTTGCGTATTAGATTAAAATATCTGGATTAAGTGGTCTAGGATTACTGCGTGTTCTCGTGTTCCTCGCAACCGCGATCAGCAGTGCAGTGATTGGCTGCGGCAAGACAGCAACGTGATGACATCATATCATTAGAAAAGACACCTCACGAAAAAACTGACAAATTTCTGGAGCTTTATAAGGAAACAGCCGAGCGAACAAAACTACATCAATGTTATAATAGATAAATGAAATGTGCACGGTTTTTATTTTATTTTATTTATTTTTGCATGATTTCCAATTATTTAGATTCACGATTTCTAGAATTTGTGCAGACTTTACATTTTATTTCAATGTTGTAATTAGCAATTCATTTAATTTTTACCTTTTAAGCAGATTTGTTACGTGACAGCATCAATTAAAGTTTCTTAGAGATCCAGTTATCTGCATCTCCTGCTCCATCAAGCCCCTCCCACAATATCTGCCATCACTCAAATTAATGCACGACTCAGATTCACTGTACAGCATGTGTGTAAGCCTCCAATACAATTATAAACTAATTATTTCATCACTAATAAATACTATACAGTGTCTATACAGTATTATAGACTACACAACATTATTATATTATTTTTCAATTAACTTTTCAATTATTATTATTTTAAACTACATCCCTGGACCAGTAGGGTAATCTTGTAATAAAGTAGCTGCAGCTGGGACAGATTTTAAGTATCAATTCCACTTAAAAAGATGCAATCTAATCCTGTTTACATGAAATAAGCTGCTCTCGAGCAGGTTTAAGCTTTGACAGCAACTCCGGGATGAACTTTGTTGATGATTTGGCGTGATCTTGGATTGGTTGGTTCTTCAATCAAATCCAGCTAACTGAGTTAGCGACGTATGAAGAACGGACCCCTGGTCAGAGGTTTGTATCTTGCTGTGTAGCATCTGTAATTCTGTGTCAAAGTCTCCTGAGGACAGTAGATTGTCAGAGCATCACCCAGCTTTCTGGAAGTTGTTGGTGATTTTACAGACATTTTCACAGCTTTTATGATTTGTCTGTCATCAGCTACTGTTGTTTTCTCAGCCGATCAGGTCGTTGTTGGTTGCTGGTGGTCTCCAAACTCTTGATTTCTTCATGCCCTTTGTTTTTGCTGGAGCTATAATTGACTTCCTCTTTTCTTTGAGAGAAAAGCAAGCAATTTGGATGCTAAAAGTCAGCTCCCTCGTCTTCATCCTGGTTTGTGTGCGTCATCATCGAATGCAAGGTTCAGAACGCAGGAGTAATGGATATAACTGATACGACACATTCCCTGCTTTTAATATCTGAAGAATTAATACAACAGGACACAGCTGATCACTCAGAAAGACCTGCGAGGCAACTGTCTGATGTGAGCGTAAGTACTGGAACAGAGGGATGAACTCTAAAAGTGCTGAACTTCTGAGCTGGAAAAACATCTATGTGTTGAATCACCCAATAATAAAATGTGACATTCTGTAGTTTTCTCATATTAATCTTTTAATCATATTTACAGATTTCTTGACTCCACAGCCATCAGAGCAATCTTGTCTTTACTGTTCAATACTTATGGAGGGCACTGTATATAGTACACAAACATGACGGTTCAGTATGGTTATGCTCTAAACTATAGGCTTTTAACATTATTGTAAGGTTACAATTAACAACTTAAATTCAATTACTATTTGTTTTAAATATAATGATAAAAATCTAAATGATAAAAATTCAGTTTGTTAAAATATACATTTACACAATGGCTGTCATAATTATTTAAGGTGTTTCAATACATCTGTCATGAAACAAGTTAAGACATCATTAACATGTAAAGTAAAATCTGAGTATATAGCCCATTTTCGTTGGGTAACAAAATTAGGTAATAAAAATTACTCTTAAATATACCTTAAAGTAACTACAAATTAACATGTAAAACAAATATCTTGAAAAGAAAAGAAAATAATTAATCAAATAAATAATAATAAGATTGTTTTGGCAGGCTCTATTTGGGCTGTTTTTTTCTTAATATTGCCTTTTTCAAATAAACATTCACTTTCACTCCAGTCACAGGTAATAAATATATCACAGGTTTATAATCACTATAAAGCTGTCACTCATCAAGTTCACTGTGCAGCACAATCAATCTCTTATTTACATTGCATCTACACTTTGTTATAAGATAATTCATGCTGAACACAAACTCTGCGGTGAGTGGATTCTAACTTCAACGCCTCTGATTGGCTGTTGCATTCGAGAAATCAACAGATATGCCTCTGATTGGCTACACTGCTCAACGCTGCAAAAACATGTTGAAATAGAAACCGATCTCCAGGACGCAAACCATAACGAACTGGATAGTTTGCCAAATTTGCAATGAAACGCTATTACAGCTTTAACTGAGGGTGCTATTGATTTGGTTGAGGGTGTACCCCCACAGAACCGGGCCTGGGGAGACAGAAAGGAAGAGCAGGTAAGGAGCCAACAAGAAAAAAGGAAGGAAAGGATGTGATGTTTTGACAAGTAATGGTGTCCCATACTCGGAATTTGGGCTCTGGATTGGACGCACTCACACGTCTGGTTTGCTATGCTTGTGGGGACTCTCCATAGGCGTAATGCTTTTTCTACTGTACAGACCGTATATTCTATTGCCCTACCCCTTACAGGACGGACACGCACGCACACACACACACACAGAGCAGTGGGCAGCCTTTTTTGCTGTGGTGCCCAGGGAACAGTTGGGGGATCAGTGTCTTGTTCAAGCATCTCACATCAGGCGTGGTATTGAGTGTTGAAGAGAGCGCTGGTCATTGCTGAGACTTGAACCACAACCTTTGGGATACAAGTCCGACTCTCTAACCATTAGGCCACAACTGCAAGACTGGAGGTCAGTTTTTCTTACTTACAGAGAATCTGTCATCCAGCTCACTAGTTCACGTAATCTATGAGGACATAGAAGAGAATAAACCAATAGTGGTCTTTCACTGACTCTGTGGCTATGTTTGGTCTGTAATTCTGTTTTACCGACTCTACGCACGGCTGGGACCACTTCAGTTGAGCTGGCTAGCGCAGTGGCTTTTTGAAAACATGGACCGAATCCCTGCTTATTTCTTCAGTTGGCTAAGACTTTTCTACATTTCTTGCCTCCTCATTTGCCGTGATGATGTCCAAGTTGGCCTGCAGAAGTTACATGTAACCAAAGCACTTTATGGCCATTACAGCTCTAATGATTGTCTCAAATGTTCCAATGCAAGACAGTACTGGCATTTCCAGAGATAGTAGATGGTAGTTACTTCTGCCTCCATGGACTCCAAAAAAGAATGTAAAGCAGAGTGATTACTTATAGGCTGTCCAAAAAATCACATTTTAGAGAGAAAAAAAAATATCACACACTGACTTTCAAATCTGCTACATACAGTTGTAACGACTTTCTACTTCGAGGACCTTGATAGAAATGTAGTGGAGTGAAAACTATGATATTTTTCTTTAAAATGTAGTGAAGTTAAAGTCATACATTTCCAGAAAAAATAAGACTCAAGTACACTTTTTGAGTATCTGTACTTTACTTAAGTACAATACTCAAGCAAATGCACTTAGTTACTGTCCACCTCTGATGGCAGGCTCAGGCCCGTTCTCAATCTCAGGAACCGTACGCTTATGAAACAGTCATGGATTAGCAGCAAGCAGCGTCATTCAGATTTGGGTCTTCACGTCACAAAGGCGGACTCATAGGGGTAATGTGGTACCAGGAGAATGGAGACTGCATCCCCTAAACGGTTCAAACTATTTGGTCTGTCTTCAGGAGGGCAGAGGAGGACCTCTTTGCCTCAGAAGACAACTTTCACTGCCTACTTTGTATCTCACTGGTTCGAGAAGTACTGTAAAAAAATGAAAAGTTGACAACTTAAAAAAGCTGTGCAGCAAGTTGCCTTGAAATTTTGAGTTTACTCAACTTTGGACCAAGTTGTTCACTCAACCCAAGTCATTGAGTAAAAGTCACATGTCTCTTTTTTTGATCAGCGAACTCAGCTTTGTTAGTTAAAAAGACTTGTAACGCTTTTCCAATGTGTCTCAAATTACATTCTGCAAACTTTTTGTGTGATTTTTTTTTTTTCTGTGATCTCAACAAATTAGAATACTTCATAAGACCAATAAAAAAAAAAACATTTTTAGTGAATTGTTGGCCTTCTGGAAAGTATGCTCATTTACTGTATATGTACTCAATACTTGGTAGGGGCTCCTTTTGCTTTAATTACTGCCTCAATTCAGCGTGGCATGGAGGTGATCAGTTTGTGGCACTGCTGAGGTGGTATGGAAGCCCAGGTTTCTTTGACAGTGGCCTTCAGCTCATCTGCATTTTTTGGTCTCTTGTTTCTCATTTTCCTCTTGACAATACCCCATAGATTCTCTCTGGGGTTCAGGTCTGGTGAGTTTGCTGGCCAGTCAAGCACACCAACACCATGGTCATTTAACCAGCTTTTGGTGCTTTTGGCAGTGTGGGCAGGTGCCAAATCCTGCTGGAAAATGAAATCAGCATCTTTAAAAAGCTGGTCAGCAGAAGGAAGCATGAAGTGCTCCAAAATGTCTTGGTAAACGGGTGCAGTGACTTTGGTTTTCAAAAAACACAATGGACCAACACCAGCAGATGACATTGCACCCCAAATCATCACAGACTGTGGAAACTTAACACTGGACTTCAAGCAACTTGGGCTATGAGCTTCTCCACCCTTCCTCCAGACTCTAGGACCTTGGTTTCCAAATGAAATACAAAACTTGCTCTCATCTGAAAACAGGACTTTGGACCACTGGGCAACAGTCCAGTTCTTCTTCTCCTTAGCCCAGGTAAGATGCCTCTGACGCTGTCTGTGGTTCAGGAGTGGCTTAACAAGAGGAATACGACAACTGTAGCCAAATTCCTCGACACGTCTGTGTGTGGTGGCTCTTGATGCCTTGACCCCAGCCTCAGTCCATTCCTTGTGAAGTTCACCCAAATTCTTGAATGGATTTTGCTTGACAATCCTCATAAGGCTGCGGTTCTCTCGGTTGGTTGTGCATCTTTTTCTTCCACACTTTTTCCTTCCGCTCAACTTTCTGTTAACATGCTTGGATACAGCACTCTGTGAACAGCCAGCTTCTTTGGCAATGAATGTTTGTGGCTTACCCTCCTTGTGAAGCGTGTCAATGATTGTCTTCTGGACAACTGTCAGATCAGCAGTCTTCCCCATGATTGTGTAGCCTAGTGAACCAAACTGAGAGACCGTTTTGAAGCCTCAGGAAACCTTTGCAGGTGTTTTGAGTTGATCAGCTGATTGGCATGTCACCATATTCTAATTTGTTGAGATTGGTGGGTTTTTGTTAAATGTGAGCGAAAATCATCACAATTAAAAGAACCAAAGACTTAAACTACTTCAGTCTGTGTGCATTGAATTTATTTAATACACGAGTTTCACAATTTGAGTTGAATTACTGAAATAAATGAACTTTTCCACGACATTCTAATTTATTGAGATGCAGCTGTACTCTAGGCCTCAAAACTAGACACTAACCTCAAGAACGGTGGCAATCAACAAATGTTAAAAAGATAAGCACTTTACATCACAGTACAACAAATAACTAACAATAATGATAAAACAACAACAAAAAAGTTTAAATGAAACATTAATCCTGTAACAGTAACTGCATAATTTATTCATGCTGCAATGCATGCTGGGAACTCACACAGCCTTAACATTGCAACAATATGAAATTCTTTGTTCAGACAACTGTTTGACTAGTTGGGACAACATTTGGGGTAATTTTGTTGGTCTGACAAGAGTTTTTATGTCGTTTCAAGAAAATAGCATTTTTTAGTATACGAGACTCAAAAGGTTTTGTAAACTGGAAGATGTGCAGTTGCATGTTTTCCAGTGTGCTCTGGCCCAGCGCTCGCTTGTATGCCTCCTCAGGTCATCAGACGGGTCGGGGAAGTCAGGTGCTCGGTCCTCCCGGTGGCCGCACTCTGGAGGAATCAGACGTGGTTCTCCGAGTTGATTCTTTTCACCTCCTGCAAGAGTGACTAACACCATTTTGGAGGCTAAGGCCCCGTCTACGAGACGCCTCTACGCCCTCAAACGGTCAGTCTTTTCTGACTGGCGGTCAGCACAGAACGAGGACCCATCCTCTTGTGACGTGTCATCCGTGTTAACTTTTCTGCATGAGCTGCTGGATAAGGAGCATGCCTCTTCCACGCTCAAACTACATGTGGCAGTCATAGTGGTGAATCATGTTCTCGTGGCTGGCTGTCAGTCGCAAAAACAACCTTGGCATTAGGTTTCTGAGGGGAGCCTCGTCCTTATTCTGTGACCGAATCAGGCGTCAATATTCAGAGTAAACAGGAGTTTCCCCGTACGCACAGCAACGCAACGCTTATTCCCTTATCTCAGGGAACCGAGTTTACACCAGTAACTGGACCGTTTGATAGATAACATCTGAAATATGGTGATAATTAAGTTATATTTTAGCAGTTCAAACAAAAGAGAGTGATAGTAAGATAAGAAAAACAAAGCTACGCAGAGCTGCAATCGCAAACCACTCGGCAGGAACTGGAAAAACATGTCTACATCAACCTGTTCAGACCAGCTTATACTTTATGACCTTACTCCGATAAAGGAAAACAGGTTAACGTGTTTACATAAACATTATTAACCTGATTATAATTAGGACAACATTTGTGTAGTGATGTAAACACATCGTCACCTCGATAGGCTGTAAATTCTCTGTCACACTGTTTGTATCTGTTTATTTCAGAATGATTTGTTCATTGCATCTGTCATGGGACAAATGAACCAGACTCATGAGGTAATCATATCTTTGGCTGCATTAGAATTATTTTCTTAATTCAGAATATAATCCATATTATGTAGTTGGACATGTTTGGAGATTTTGCTTGTAGAAAATACAACACTTAACAAAATGACATGAATAAAGATTAGTTCTGTCTGATGAAAAATCAAATCAGTCAGTAAAATAATCCAATCTTCTCGTCACTGTTGTTAAGTACTGCACCTCTTTCTTATTTATTTGTAATTTTCTTTTGAAATGTGAAACTGACAACAGACAATACATAACTTCTTGTGTCAGATCAAGGAGGAAGGTTTCTCCAGGTGAGTCTTCATTCATCTCAGTGTTTCTTCACCATTTACTGAAGCAGTAATGGCAAGGAAAAACTCCATAAACGCATCTGATCACTGCGGGGGGGGTTGTAAGGCACTGTTTTCATCATTATTTCCTGTAAAACTTGCTTTGGAACAATGTGTATTGTAAAAAGCACTATACAAATAAAATGGAATTGAGCCCATTCTTTAAAGAATTGGTCAAGTAAATTGGTAAATCTATTTAGCTTAATTAACTTAACTGCCTAGGATTAGAGAACAGTGAACTGAATTCACCAAACACTTGAATGTATTTGTTTTGTTTTCTTTTTACACTTTTGATACTACATATTTACTCTCAGGACCAGAGGTGTAAAGTACTTGAGTAAATGTAACTAATTACTGTTCTTAAGTATCTTTTCGGGTACTTTGTAGTTGTACTGAGTATCAAAGACATTAGCAACTTTTACTCTCTACTTCACTACATGTTTGAATGAGTATCTGTACTCTTTACTCCACTACATTTGTAATGAGTGCTGCAGTTACACATGACATTTTGCATGGACCTAGCTTTTCTGCAGCAGTTTTATTTCTGCTACAAAGGTGGTGATATTGCCAGCTACAGCGCACTGAAAGCACTATATCTTGTGTGTTTTGCCCTTACTCACTCAAACTGGTCAACAAGGCTACTTTACGAGGTCCTCAGCCAGTAGTTGTGAATCACAGGTGTTATATATGACTGCAGCTGGCAATCAGGCCGAAACCAGCACATCCAGTGCAAGACGACTTTGACTTTTTAATTTTACTTACCTGATTTTATTTATCCGTTATACTGAAGAGACCTTTTTGAAGGATATTGTTTTGTTTTTTGCAATTTTGAGGTGTTCAGTTCGTAACACTTTAGTTTAAGGTGTCATAATACAGAGTAATTACCCAATTAAGCACTTTAGCCGTTATACTTGCATGAAACAAATTGTACTTGCCATGTAACTAAGTCATGGAACAGCCTGTAATTACAGTTTGTAATTATGTAGATGTAATGGTCTGATACATATGTGTAACAGTAGCTGCCTGAGTCTGGTTATTTAGTTACAAGGTAAGTACATTTTGTTTCATGTAAGTACAACGGCTACTACCAAGTAATTAACTAACTAAATACTCTGTATTATGGACACTTTATTTTAAGGTGTCCATAATACAGTTTTATTTTTGTTTCAGAAAATAAGCGCGATTGCTCTCTTCACAAATCAGCTCTTTCTTGTTTTTGTTGCGTTTTCCGTGCCTTGTCTTGGACTTATGTCACTTCCTGTCTCCCGCGGTGCTTGTAGTCAGTTTGTATCTCATCTTGTTCAGCTTGTTAGCCTCCTGTATGCCATCTATACAGCCCTAGTGTTTCTTTAGTTCTTCGTGAGTTGTTGAATGTAATGGTTGTCTGTTTGCCTGTCATTCTGTTCTTTGTTCCCTGTGGTTTTTGGCTTATTGTTTGTTATATTTTCCCATGAAATCCCTGCATACAGATCCTTGCCTCTGCCTGTTTTCCTCAGCTTCTCCACAACGTTACAGTTTTTGACTGGCATGTCTCTTTGAGCCTATATTTAGTAATACAATACTTGAGTAAAAGTATTAGAGTATCTGATTTTAACAATACTTAAGTTGTTTTGGAATTGGCGACTTAACCAGTTAACAAGTACTCTGTCATGATGTCTTGGGCATTCGGGTCCAGGAACATTTTCAAACATTGCGTTTCTCACTTCTTTGTATTGTAAGCTTAAGGTCTGTATGATCTACTTAGGCTTACAATGATTTTGGGAAATGCAGCCCAGTTCAGTTCATGTTTTGCACTGGGCTAAAGACAACCACACCATCACATTGATCTCACCTGACTACAAGGCACAAGAAAAGCAATATTTTCATTCATAACAGTATTCTATGCTAAAAAAAAAAAAAAAAAATTCTTCATAATTTTGTGCTTCATTTCAGAACTACAGAAATGATCACTTCATATATTACAGAATAATATTTTATAAACAAAGTTTGGAGGGAGCCCGTTCAGATAATTAACCTAATTAACACGAGAGGAGCGCATTCAGTAATCAGCTCAGTTCCCTGACAGCCCCCCCCCATCTCCCCCATCTCCTATGAGCCGAAACTCCCCTCGGACAGCACCAAAAATACACATAACCTTTGTTTATTATATGTAAGTGTGAACTCGTGAGAATATTTGGTAATATGCTTGGATGAAAATATGTTCAGATAGTGGACAGAAACGGGCGTAGTCATCCATGGTTTATTGGTAAGAAACAGTATCAAGACTTGAAGCTATGGGTAAGTGCTATCAAACAAAGAAGGCATCACATGATGAGCTGTTTGAGAATACTTCATGTGGTAATACAAACAGATCAACATGAAACCAACATGGAAACATCATCAATGCTATTTCACACTGGTAACTAGGCACCGCTGCGGTTCATTCAAACTTGATCCCCTGGGCCAATGGCAGATCTTTGCTGTAGTTGATCGTGCTGCAAGAAAAGGGTGTCTCATTGATGGTTCAGTTTGTCAACAGGAGAGTTATTGTATCTCCACCTTTTCCCTAACGAGCCTACTGAGTTTGAAATGATCCGGTTTAAAGAAGTTCCACTCAAGAAGACGGCAACAAATCATAAGATTGTGCTGCAAATCCTTATCCGTCATTTTGACTGAATGGGCTGTAAATTCATTAATTTTCTATTTTCAGAAGTCAAGAGAATAACATTACATTTGGTATTTTAATATGACATGATATATAAAACAATATCTATAGAATAGCACTTTTCAGCCTGCTGCATTATTTTCCTCCTGATTATTTTCATGTTTCCTTTTTTCATTTGCTTACAGCGGAATATAAAGACAACATGTACTGTGCATTTGTGGTCTGCTCTCCCGATTGATTTTACGATATAAACCATGAATAATTCCCTGGAATACACTAAGAATCTTTCATTTTCTCCCCAAATCCTCACGTCTCTTTCCAGGTTTGTTTTCACACGGATGCTGTAAAATGTAATTGTCACGAAATATAGACATATATTACTATAATAATATTTAACACATCCATAATATTGCAGCGGATAGGAGGAGGATCTTTAGGAGTTATTCACGGTAAGTTGAAATTAATTTGTTAATGCTTTTACACTTTTAAATTTCCTTTTAATGAATGTTGGCTGAAGGCTGAACCTTTTGCTGACTGTTTAGTGTAAACGGAAGCGACTCCCATAATTTGTGCAAAGCATCATGGGGCGTAGGAAAAAGGTGGATAGTAAACTCCATGTTTTATTATTTCAAGCATGCAGGATCATTTCCTGAGGATCTGATGTAGACGACACTCACCATGTGGATCTTCTCATGTACTGCTTCCAGGAGTCACTGCCCGACTCGCGCCCGCCGCCTGTGTGTTTCTCACCTCCTGTGCAAACACACGCAAACACAGCGTTACACCCGGACAGCATACACCACACACAGATCAACTGGAAAATGAGCTCCGGTTGATAGACAAAGCTTTCAGACAGAGATATTCCTGACAGTCCTTTTCCACTGAAATTATGCCGGACCCACGATCCGCTTTCAGAACCGGGCTGTTTCTCCACTGACTTCAGACCCGAGTGAAGCATGATAATGCCCGTTTTTTATTTTTTTATAGGGAATTGGAAATTAATTTGACATAACATTCTAGTGATGATTTAAAGAATCAGTTTAAAAGCCATGATAAGAATTTCAATTTAATAGCTTGCCATTATTGCAATTCCCTGACACGGAGTTGAGTAAATGTGCGCAAGCACTGCAAAGCACTTCCTCGCTATGCAGTTCTCAATGTGCTACCCATGAACGGCCTGGAAAATCAACCAGCGTTTAATTAATTTAGACTAAATTGGTCTAAATATGGACTAAGGCTGCACGATAATATTTCATATTCCTGCTGCTTTCGGTCATGAATGTTAGACAAACAACAAGAGAGAAAAATCACTTTTGTAGCTTTAACACAGATTTATTAGATTTAATTTATACAATGAAGAGTGTTATTTTACGTTTGATTATTCCATTTCTGCACCTGAATGCAGTTAGACTTCCCAGAAAAATACAAAGCACTGTTTATTTCATTTGTATCTTTGTTCTATTATATTCTTCTATGCTTGTAATTTGTTTGTTTCCTATGCTAACTTACTCACCTACAAAATCACCCCAATCATGGATTATTGTTTTCCAAATAGAGCTATTCAAGTCATCTGGTGATTTTATTTATTCATATTGCAATGTATATTGCAGAAAAACAAAATATCGCAATGTGAGGTCCCCCCCCCCAATATCGTGCAGCCCTAATATGGACTGATTCAAATTTAATGAAGATCAAATGATTGCTGTGGAAGTCCAAAAAAAAAAAAACCTCAAAATGACAAAACTCAAAAATGGGTATCCTATGGCCAGAGCAATCTAGAAAGATTATATGTATCTTTAGTCAGACTGTGACTGTGCTTCAGATGAAATCAACTGAAACGGTGTCTGTAAAGGTGTGCACGTAATGGTCCATACAATAAGAATTAAAAAGGCACAGTATTACTCAGGAACTTCTTGTAGATTGCAGGATCTCCAGTGGAAGGTCCTAACTGTATCTATTGTTTGTAGCCCTTTTTCTTCAGGTATAAAGTTCTGTCTCACAGACACAAGAACTCTGAGCAGTCATGCAATTAGTAAGTTTGACCAGCCAAATAAAGCAAAATCTAAGTCATGACACAGGACAACAACCTGAGGACACGGTGCTAACAATCTTCCCAAGAACACTGAAAATACAGACTCAATTCCTGCATGGGATTAATTGGACTTACCTAGAAAACTGTGTTTTTTTTCTTCTTTTGATAGCTTGTGTAGCTTGGTTTAAAGATAATCTAGTGCTAACCTAGGTGAAGGCTGTTTTTAGCTGCTTGTTCTACGAATTTTGTTCCGTCTTCATCAGAATAGCACAAGTGATTTGTCTGACCCTGACAAATGGGATACTGTTGGACTCAAGGAATGAAAAGGATAACTTTAACCCTTATTTTGGTCTCCATTTCTTTCCCTTTGTGGCAGTGTTTCCAAACTTCCAAGCTCCATTCAGAATGGCTAACCGACTGACAGACCCAGGGACACTGAAGCGTTGTCAATGGTTTTTGTTGCGGTCTAATAAATGATGTGTAGATACGCACCGAACGCTCCTCCGATCTCTGCGCCGCTGGTTGGAATGTTGACGTTCACGATGCCACAGTCAGAGCCTTTGGGGCTATAGACACACAACTGTTACACTCTATTCAACTCACTAAATGAACTCACCAAGACAATTCCATGACATTTAAACAGATTTGCAAACAGCTAGCGCTCCTGCACACTTACCCTAACCAGCGGAACACTCGACCCATGTCTTTAGTGAAGATGCTGCTGGAGAGCCCTTGTTTCACTTCATTATTCCAGGCAAATGCTTCATCCTCTGTCTGAAACCAGTGGGGACATTATTACCAGCAAAATTCTAATTATATAATAGAACTAAGTATGCCAAGCCAAAATGCAATAAAGAAGCCCACCTTGAATTTAAGCACGTAAAGGATGGGCACGAAGGTCTCTGTGTGAACTATGGGAGCGTCGTGTGGCAGTCCAGTGATGAGGGTAGGCTCCACATAGTTACCCGGGCGATCCATAATCTGAATCAGAATTCAGTGCTCAAATTCAATTCTCGGTAATGAAGTTAAAAAATGCAAAAGCTTACATTTCACACATGCTATGAATACAAGAGACAAAACTGATATTTTTCAAAGCAGCAAAATGAAACGACCGAGTCTCCTGTTGGTGAGCACTAGATCATACTAGAGCAGTGCATGAGTAAACAGGGCACTGAATCATGTTCAGTCTCTTAACGTTAAATGTGCACGACTGCGAGCGTGAGCAAATATATGTTGCTGACCGCAGATCACTTAATGTGCTGCTAATAACAAGGGTTTCTGAATTCTACATATCACCCCTTTAACAGAAACAATTAAATTCAGATGAATCAAGTAAATACAAGACAATATATGGTTTGTCTATATCTGTTCTGTCCCAGGTATTTTTTTAAAGAATGTTTTTGAGAAATGTTTTTGCTTCATACATACAGATTACATAATATTCTTATGACTAGTGTTCGGTACCAGTCAGTACTGAAATTTAAAAAATGTGATGATACTAGCATTTTCCTCTAGAATTTAAGGGCTGTTGAGCTGATTCTTAAAGGGATAGTTCACCCAAAAATGAAAATTCTGTCATTAATTACTCACCATCATGTCTTTCCAAACCCGTAAGACCTTCGTTCATCTTCAGAACGCACATTAAGATACTTCTGATGGAATCTGAGAGCTCTCTGACCCTCCATCGACAGCAATGATATTACCACGAACAACACAGAAACGTAGCAAGGACATCAGTAAAATAGTCCATGTGACATCAGGGGTTCAACGGCATGAGCACTGATTACATTCTGGGGTATTCTCGGGGAGAAGAATTGCTGAATAAATTGTGTTATTGTTTTCTTTGCAAACAAAAAGTATTCTCGTAGCTTCGTAAAATTATGGTTGAACCCCTGATGTCACATGGACTATTTTACTGATGTCCTTGCTACGTTTCTGTGTTGTTCGTGGTAATATCATTGCTGTCGATGGAGGGTCAGAGAGCTCTCAGATTCCATCAGAAGTATCTTAATGTGCGTTCTGAAGATGAACGAAGGTCTTACGGGTTTGGAAAGACATGATGGTGAGTAATTAATGACAATTTTCATTTTTTCCACTTTAAATCACAGCTGACTGGCCATTATGTTCACGTGCTCAACATCGATCTTAGAAGTAAAGTAGTTCATAAAGTCATTACTGCTATGCTGTTGGAAAATGTGAACGCCTGTTGATGCTTTATTTGATGTTGATGCAGGTGGATGCTGCACACTGGTGGTGGATGAGGAGACCCCCCCTCACAATGTACAGCGCTTTGAGTGCCTAGAAAAGTGCTATATAAATGTAAGGAATTATTATTATTATTATTTTTGTTAATTTAGCCACTGTGTTGAATAAATACCTAAGGTTGAGTTTGTTTTCTTCTAAAAGAGGTTAAAAAAAAAAGTAATCAGATATAGCAGTTTTTAAGGCTTTTCAATAGAAGGTAATTTTTTAACAAAAACGCATCGATTCACTACAGGAGGCCTTTAATCACCCCCAGAGCCGTGTGAGGCACGTTTTAATATGGATGGATGTGCTTTATTGCATTTCTTTTGGACTGTTGAACAGAAACACCCGCCCACTGCCATTATAAAGCTTGGAAGAGCCAGGACAATTGTAATATAACTCCAATTGGATTTGTCTGAAAGAAGAAAGTCATATACACCTAGAATGGCTTGAAGGCGAGCAAATCATGGTCTAATTTTCATTTTTGGGTGAACTAACCCTTCAATGAGAAGCACTGGTTTAGAAGAAAATCACAGTCACAAATGTAGGGCAGTAACAGTCAAAAGATGCCCTGTTTCTAGTGCAATAATGACAACATACTGCAACTATTCAAAGTGAATGAAAAGTGTTACCTTTCCCCCACACACAAGAGTGCCACCCTGCTGCTTTGCTTGCTCTATGGCCGCCAGATACTGTTCAACAGCCTGTTTGGTGTGCAGAGGTCCATAAAGAGTGTTTGCTGTTAACAAATGCAGAAGAATTAATGCAACAGACATATAACACATTGCATCTCGTTTACTAAATATGCATACTCAGGGCTCTACAGTGCAACCATTTCAGTCGCATTGGCAACTGAAATCTATTGCGTGCGACTATGAAAAAATATTTAGGAGCGCCTGTGTGACTGACCCGATCAGCAACATTGAGTAATGCATCACAGACCTCTCATTATAACAAACAAAGTGTAGACAGGGTGTAAATAAGAGATTTGCTGTGCAGTGTAAGGAGCTTTGTTGATTATAATGGAGTTTTGCAAGATCGCGATGAACTAAGATGAGTGACAGCTTTTAATGATTATTAAGGGAGTTTGCAAATGTGATCTTGTTTAATGAACTGTTGTTTTAAATCAATAAGTTTATTTTTGTTGATGAAATGGAGCAAAATAAGGCAATAGTGTTGTAGTCAGACAATATAAGTCACTGAATATTGTTTCAGACAAAGTAACAGCTGAGCCGCTGCGCATCTCCATTCAAACACAGCGGTGTTTCGTTCATGAATGAACTGTGTTGTTAAACGAATCTAGTGAGTCAGTGATTCAATTACCCAGTCATAAAGACAGTCACATACTTTGAATGAATCATCCATTCAAACGAATCAAATAAATTAATGATTCATTGACAAAATCAGTGACTTGCCGCCACCTGATGGCAGTTTTAATTTAATTTGTAAAGTATCTTTTCTGTTATTTAAATAATTTAATATGACAAACAAATAATTTAGTTTTAACAGTCAAACACATAATAAAATTCAAACAATTTCCTTTATGTTTTACATTCAGATTTAAAATACCGTATTGTCCCGAATATAAGACGACCCTGATTATAAGACGACCCCCCTTTTTCCAGATGTACCTGTTGGAAAAAGGCTTTTTGAAAACCAAATCTTGTTTTTTTTTGTTTTTCTCTCTCTCTCTCTCTCTCTCTCTCTCTCTCTGTAAAACACATTTATTCTTAAATTATTTTCATATTGCATATTTTTCCAATTCTAATTTTTGTTTTGAAAGTATGGTAAATACTGGTAAAATGTATCAACAATGACATTGGAAAATTTTGATATACCATTGAAATAACAGGTAGCCCATCTGAATTATATAACAATTAGGCTATCCAACTCATAGTAGCCTACCAAAATGTTATTATCAGTAGACGTGAAATCTTATTGTAGTCTTCAAATCTGGGTACTGTCTTCTGTTTTAAAATCACTTACAGAGGAAGTTTGGTCCCATCAGACTAACATGACAGTCACGATCATGCTGCTGTAAGCTTTTCTTTTTCATTTGTTTTCATTCGCGATCTTTACAACACACATTACATTACATATTTCATGGCACACTCGTTTTATGCGTTTTTGGCGCCACCTATTGTTGTGGGTGTATTATTGACATGTCAAAGTCTAGACCCTGAATATAAGACGAACGCGTTTTTTCAGATGTATTTCCAAGGAAAAAACATCGTCTTATATTCGGGTCAATACGGTAAGTTAAGGAAACTGTTGGCCTGTCTCCCGAGGCCACAGGAGGGCGCAATGAGCAAAATAATACAGCGCATTAAATTGTTTATTCAATGCAATTAAATAACTGTCTATAAATAAAATGTGCATAATGTCTAAATTAACATACATAAATCAAATCTAACTTTGTATATAGCATGCATAATTATGAACAAAACAGCATCATGTATTTATGCATAGCTTAATACAAAGAGCCAAAGTGCCAGTCACACAGATTGCGTTTAAAAACATGAGACACAATGAAATGGAATAAACCTCCACAAATTTGTAACGTGTTTTCTAAAACTTTAAACTCTTAACTTTGCACGGTTTCTATGCATGCCCGCCTGAAAAAATGTGCTGAATATGCATTCTGTGTGAATGGCTTGGTTTGGGTTTTAACCTAAATCAAGATCTTCTCCGCATTGAGCTTCTATATTTCTCTAATATTTTGAATGAATAATGCAGCATTGGCACATCTCGTGGGTTCGACTTGACAGGCTAACAAAAACAATAAAATACAACGACACTTACATCCTCGTCACTGCATCTCGTGCGGCTCTGATGAGGCTCCCTGACGCACACCTACCATTCGATCGCACCGTTTTTGCATTCAAATGTAAATTTTTATTTTAAATTCAACCAATTCATTTTTATGCACCATATCCCCATCACAGCCAGGCTCAGCACTCATCTCAGCATGTTTGTGTGTGCTGTCTGCTTGTCTCAGCACGCATGCGCTACATCCAACATTTTTTCTATCGATGAAGCTGTACCATCGATGAATACTGATACCGTTTTATCGCCCAGGCCTATAGCTAGGTAATCTTTAAGATACTGAGGTTACTACCAGGGTCTACTAATGCTTGGAAAATAAGTTTGAATGACAAGATGCTTGAATTTTGTTGGTTTCCGTGATCATCATTGCCAGGGTTGTGTACGTACGTGTGGGGCGGAGACTTGTTCTCTGAATTATACTTATCTACTTGAATTTCATAGTCAAAAATCTGTCAGAACTTGTTTTGGGTTTTTAGGGGGCTTTTTTTGGATATCAATTACTAGACAATGACTGATATGTTTATCCCTCTAGTTATTTGCACCTCACAAAAAAAAGAATCAAAAATGTATTTTGTGTGTCTTCACAGCTAATTATTAATGCACACACATGCACGTAAAAATTTGTGCAAAACAAAAAAAAAATGCTCCTGTGCATATAAATACAAACTGTCCATGCAATTATTAGTGATTGAGACTCATGATTCTCCACTGAACTTACGGTCCCAGGGGTCACCGATGCGGATCTGCTTGTAAGCTTTAGCGATCCTCTCCACAACAACGTCATGTACACTTTCATGCAGCATCTAATCCAGCAGGAAAACACATGAACAACAATCAGACTGAAACCTGTCTGGTTAAACTATAATTTGGTTAAACTTATCTTTAGCACACTGTACTAACCAGTCGTCTGGTAGTAGTGCAGCGCTGGCCAGCCGTTCCCACAGAGGCAAACACAGCAGACGGCACAACCAGATTCAGATCAGCATCCTCAAACACTGGGGCAAAAACATTATGCAATGACTGTGTACTATATTAAACATGGAAAGACTTGTGGATTATTGTCATTACATCAACTAGTTGTTGCAGCCCTACAGTTTATTCAGTTACAATAACTCAAAAGACTAACAATTACTTCAAAGAGAAGACCCTTTCAATAAATAAAATGCAACAAACCTATGATGGCATTATTTCCTCCCAACTCCAGCAGCTGACGACCTGTATAAAAATCAAAATATTTACTCTAAAAATCATCATTCTTAAATCAGTAACCAAAACAATGTTCTATGGTTGTCCTGCTGACAACATTTCAGGATTCAATTCTCATACCTAGGGCTGGCAATATGGCCAAAACTTTTTCATATCAGTTGACAGATAATTATCATGATAAATGTCAAATCTGTTTTTCTTTCAAGTTTAAAGGCAGTTAATTAATCAAAGCAGGTAGTTAATTGTGGTTTTATCAGAACAACACAAATCTGTGGTGAATGTTGAGGATTTGTGGACTGAAAAGCCTTCTAATTAAACCTCGTCACTCTGTGTGTCTCCTGTTCTTCTGCATCAGTATTGTTGAGAATATCAGCGCTGTTAAATAACTAAGACAATGGTGGTTTGTGTCTGAGACGTCTGCTCTGAACTCCAACGCTTCTCACTGGATCTCATGGCACTTTTTAAAATCACAGTGTGATTGAGAAGCCAGCCAGCAAACGCATTTGCTCTGAACTCACGCTGGTGTCTTTTGAGCGCAGTTCAAACAAGTAGCTCTGTTTTGTTCCACTTTTGGCACATTTGCTGTTTAATGTTTCTCATATGCTACAGAAATGGCAGCGCTTATCAGTTGGTTTCAGTAAATTTGGTATTAGCATCAGTGCAATGGTCTGGAACATGTATGCACAGCATTATTTGCATAGTGCAGAAACATATCAAGCATTTATTGAACTTTATAATTTGATCAATGAAAATGTTTGTGGTAAAATTATCATACCAGTACCACACCAGTACCAAGATATTCATCTCGGAGTAATCTTACCTTTAGTTTAAATACATAAATACAATGGCTGACCATCTGGTAATTAGCACCCATGAGTGAGTGAAAGAATCTGTGTAATCGTAATATTGTATGTTGGCTCAGATGTTGAACACACCATGGTGCATCAGGCAAGTCTACCATAAATGATATTTTTAGTTATTGTGTATGCACGTTAAGTCCTCTTTCACTTTCCCATTGTAAACATTTAATAATAATAATAATAATAACCACAATAACAACCATACCTTAGTTCAAACTGTGAAATATTAAAACGGAGCATCCAAACAATGAGTGATACCTCAACATTACTTATTATCGTGATGCTTCAGCTGGTATCATACCATGAGACATAATTAAGGTATGGTCAGAACCCTAATACACAGAAATGTTGTGATGAAGGATGGGTTTGGCTTTGCCATCAAAGCTAAAGGCATGTAACGTGAGTGTATCATGTTGATGTATGATTTGATATTAATCTGATGTTATTAATCTTTTTTTTTAAATTATATATAAAAAGCTTGACCCTCTAACACTAGCTCTCTTTATTCTATTTCTATTCTAATCTACTTTTATTTATTATTAACAAAAACAAAACAAAAAAAGGCAGATGTGTACTGTTAGAGTAACGGACTCGTCACAGCACTTAGTCTTTTGTTGGTTTGTTTGCTTCTATTGTCCTCATTTGTAAGTCGCTTTGGATAAAAGCTTCAGCTAAATGACTACATGTAAAAGTAAATATGAATAATAAAACTCACCGAACCGTTCTTGTACCATCATGGCCACCTGTTTGCCCACCTGCGTGCTGCCTGTGAAGGACAGCAGACCCACTCGCTCATCTTTAGCCATGGCCATGCTGCGTACACACACACACACACACACACACACACACACACACAGACTGAATGCTTTTCTCTGTACAGTAAAGAGTTTGGTTTGGGTTCTTGATGTACTAACTGTCTCATGTGATTGTGAAGGGCTAAACTGAGGAGAGCACAAATGTGCTTTATTTCAGCTGTGTATTCGTGTCATACCCAATGTCAGCACCACCGCACGTCATCGAACAGATCGCTCCAGGAAGATGATTGCGCTCCAGCACCTCAGCTACAATCCTACACACAAACATGAAAAACAGCACAGCTAAAGACCTTTAGAAACTAGCAATTAAAACTAGGGCACACAATACATTATCAGTCCAAAATCATTGCTTTTTAAACGCCTGACATTTGGGAATGCAATGGTGCGAGAGAGTTCTGGGAGATAATTATACCAAATCATTCTGATGGCAGACTTTGGCTCAGGCATTTCAGAATGACAGCGTTTGAGATGGTGAGCCGTGATATTTAAGGAGACAGGAACACTGAACTGAAGGGACTGACAGCCTCAGTGATTATACAACACGAATTCCAGAAATGTTGGGACGTTTTTTAAATTTGAATAAAATGAAAACTAAAAGACTTTCAAATCACATGAACCAATATTTTGTTCACAATAGAACATAGAGAACATAAATGCTTAAACTGATTTTTTAAAAATTTGATGCCTGTTACAGGTCTCAAAATAGTTGGGACGGGGGCATGTTTACCATGGTGTAGCATCGAGGTTATGAGTTTCTGGAGTTTGGTGTTGGAATTTGGTCCCATTCCTGCCTGATATAGGTTTCCAGCTGAAGAGTTTGTGGTCATCTTTGACGTATTTTCCATTTAATGATGCACCAAATGTTCTCTATAGGTGAAAGTTCTGGACTGCAGGCAGACCAATTCAGCACCCGGACTCTTCTACTACGAAGACGTGCTGTTGTAATAGCTGCAGTATGTGGTTTTGCATTGTCCTGCTGAAATACACAAGGCCTTCCCTGAAATAGACGTCATCTGGAGGGGAGCATATGTTGCTCTAAAACCTTTATATACCTTTCAGCATTCATAGTGCCTTCCAAAACATGCAAGCTGCCCATACCGTATGCACTTATGCACCCCCATACCATCAGAGATGCTGGCTTTTGAACTGAACGCTGATAACACGCTTGAAGGTCTCCCTCCTCTTTAGCCCGGAGGACACAGCGTCTGTGATTTCCAACAAGAATGTCAAATTTGGACTCGTCTGACCATAGAACACTTTCCACTTTGAAACCGTCCATTTTAAATGAGCCTTGCCCCACAAGACACGACGGCGCTTCTGGACCATGTTCACACATGGCTTCCTTTTTGCATGATAGAGCTTTAGTTGGCATCTGCAGATGGCACGGCGGATTGTGTTTACCAAAAGTGGTTTCTGGAAGTACTCCTGGGCCCATTTAGTAATGTCAATGACAGAATCATGCTGATGAGGGATGCAGTGTCGTCTGAGGGCCTGAAGACCACGGGCATCCAACAAAGGTCTTCGGCCTTGTCCCTTACGTACAGAGATTTCTCCAGTTTCTCTCAATCTTTTGATGATGTTATACACTGTAGATGATGAGATTTGCAAAGCCGTTACAATTTGACGTTGAGGAACGTTGTTTTTAAAGTATTCCACAATCTTTTTACGCACTCTTTCACAGATTGGAGAGCCTCTGCCCATCTTTACTTCTGAGAGACTCTGCCTCTCGAAGACATCCCTTTTATAGCTAATCATGTTACAGACCTGATGTCAATTAACTTAATTAGTTGCTAGATCTTCTTACAGCTGAATATGTTCAAAATTTCTTGCTTTTTCAGACATTTGTTGCCCCGTGCCAACTTTTTTGAGACCTGTAGCAGGCATCAAATTTGAAATGAGCTCAAGTGGATAAAACTGTAAACTTTTTCCGTTTAAACATTTATGTTGTGAATAAAACATTGGCTCATGTGATTTGAAAGTCTTTTAGTTTTCATTTTATTCAAATTAAAAAAAACGTCCCAACATTTCCAAAATTCGGGTTGTAAAAGAAATATTCCTTTAATGCATTCTGTAATTTAATTTAGTTCATGCTACCAAAACTAAGAACTTTGAAGTTGACCGTTTAGCCATTGGCTTGATTTACACGTAGTTTGTTTTTACTAGGGATGCACTGAAATTTTGGCTGCCGAAAATGGCATTTTTGCAGTGTTACGCTCCGCTCTATGAATGTGCATTCTGTTGAGTTGCTCAAGGCCCATGCGAACGCTCATGTACCCCTCATTCTCACAGGAAAAGCAAAGTGCTCCTGTTGCACTAGTGCCACTGTGCTGTAACATGCCATGGCTGGTAAAATGACGCTATGCTCTGCTCACATGCTCTGATAATAATAGCTTTGTAAGACTATAGATTAGTTGTATAATTGAACAAAAAAATCTGTTATATCTGATTATTTTCCATAGAACTGAATAAAAATAAAAACTTGATATTTAATATTAATATATTTTCTGTCCAATTTTACTTTCAATAAAAGTGTGGTTATTTTATTGGCTTGTATTTTTTAAATTCAGTATTAAAATTATGGAGTTAAATTAAACAAAATCTTACAAAATTATTTTATATTATTTAATAAAATAATAAATTATTAAAAAGCATTTTTGGTTTTCAGTCAAGGCTTTCGATAAGCTGTTTCACTCTGAAATACACGTGAAATGAGAATTTGGGGGGAAACGGATCCATATCAGATGACAGAAAACCGTACCTGGTAACAGCGACGCTCGTGAGGGGTGTCGTCGGCGCTCCTTTCCTGTCAAGCAAAGAAATATAAGTCATTGACTGCACACTGAATGCTGTAACTACACATCCTGCACTGAGATAACTGAGGTCTAACCAGAGACAGACGTTGCCGCAGATGAGAGCGATGGCGTTGTTCCAGCCGTATACAGCCACGGGAAAGTTAAAGGCAGTGATGATTCCTACCAAACCCACAGGATTCCACTGCTCGATGAGCGCATGCCCCGGCCCTCAAAGCACACAGAAACAACACTCAGCGTCTGCGTTCATCTCGCCACAGCCCTGTATATCTGCAAGCATATTAGAAGCGTAACCGGAACTCACTTTCTGAGGGTAAAACGGGTCCGCCGATCATACGGGACAGTCCTACAGCATAGTCGCAGACGTCCACATACTCCTGCACCTCACCAACACCCTCCACATAGATCTTGCCCATCTCCAGAGACACCTGCACACAGCACACCGCTGTCACGCCGCTGCGCCGTCGCTCACACCTGACGATTCACAGCAGTCTCAAAGCAATCTTACCAAGCTGCCGAGAGCTTTGATCTTCCCTCTTAAAGCCTCTCCGATCTGTCGGACGATTTCACCTCTCTTTGGAGCAGGAATCTGGATGACGTGTGAAGAAGTGTGCAGGAGGAATTATGGTTATTGTTTTCCTCAAAATTATTTAATTAGGGTCCAAGCACTGAAAGAGGATTTATTAGGGTCCAGGATCTCAACTACACTTCTGGGTACTCACCGTCTCTCTTATCCATCTTTATGTGAATCAGGGGTGTTAAATAAGAAAGACACACTAAATGAGCAGAGCAATGGGTCCCCAGGCCTGGAGCTGAGAGCCAGCGCTTTAGATCACACTAGAGCAGTATGTTTGCTGAAGGAGGCTGATCATATACTGAGAGTCAGAGTTTAGCTGGTTGCAAGAAGTGTCACTTACAACACACTTTGAAAATCCTCTTATTTACCAGAATATCATTGTCAGAATGACGTCACAACACAGATGTAAAGGGCTGATGTAAAATTGCGAAAAGATTCTGGATATCTTAAGCAGTGTTGGCTCTTTTTTTTTTTTTTGTCTACGTTTACATGCACCCAAATAATCCGTTAGTAATCAGACTGAAGGCTCAATCGGACTGAAAAGCCTTCATGTAAACACCTTAAATCGATCCGACTGAGCTCGATCTGAATGAAATTTCGATCGGATTGAAAGGGGTGGTTTATTTGTAATATGATCAAGAATGCATGTAAACGCTCGATCAGATTGAAAGCCGAAACTGAAAGGACTGCCCATGTGCAATGACGCAGAAATAGCGCAATGACGTGTGTTGAAGAACAACGAGCGGTTCTTCCCATTCACAGACGACCGGTTTTGGGAATGTTTTACTGAGTGATAAATATAAGCACCACTTCACTGCGGTTTATATGTAATATTTATCCAAAAATGGATAAATATTAATTCTGCTATTTAAAACAAACAGTGTAGGAGAACGATTATTATGCGCAAACAGCGGAAAACAAAAATTGTGCATGTAAACATAGCCATTGAGGCTCTTAACATGCTTAAAATTTCATGAAATATGGTCAAACTTGGTCAGCATGATGTCAGAATATTGACAATGCTAAACTGCATACAAATTTTTTGCTATACTTTAAAGGCTTTGTTTTACCTTTTTCCCCTCAACCAGTTAATCAGAAGTTGCATGGTTACATAAACTGGATTGAGAAAGTTACAAATAAAATATGGAAATCCAGTAATGAAATGACATTTGTGTCAGTTGTAGCTTACTCAGTACTTTATATAAAAGCTTACATCTGCCCACACTTTCCACGCGTCTTGTGCTTTCTGTACAGTTTCCTCGTATTCTGCCACGGTTGCCTGTTTAAAGACAACATTCATTCAGGGAAAGAGTCACGTCTTTTAATGTGCGTTTATTAAAACATTTATTGTGTTTTATGAACTAAAGCACAGTTTGGCTTACCTGGCGCACTCGGGCAATGGGCTCATTGTTGGCTGGACAGTATGAAGTGACCACCTGTACAAAACAGAGAATGCATTAAACAGCGTCTTGTACACAGAACATTCTTCCAGTAAAAAACAACTACTGACATACGAAAGACAACTCTGCAAACAAAAAGCATTCTGCCAATGCTTTATTATCCTGCTTCATGAATTATTGACAGCAGGTGTAGCAAATTTTTGCCTTTGCAAATATCATTTTTTCCTAAACTTACTAAATGTTTGCATCATCTTTCATGTCCAATTCTTAAATTGTGTCAATAAATCCAGAAGTTGCATTTACACAGACTGTTTAATGAAGCTCAGAGGAAGCATGAATGCATTTACATTGCAGAATTACTGCAAGAATAATGTTCTAAGATTAACATTTAATTTTTTTTTATTATTTGCAAATATGAATATACAGTCATGGCCAAAAATATTGTCACCCTTGGTAAATATGATCAAAGAAGGCTGTGAAAATTAATCTGTATTGTTGATCCTTTTGACCTATTATTTAAAAAAATTCACAAAAATCTAACCATTCATTGGATAATAAAAATTTAAAATGGGGGGGAAATATCATTATGAAATAAATGTTTTTCTCAAATACACATTGGACATAATTATTGGCACCCCTAGAAATTCTTATGAGTAAAATATCTCTGAAGTATATTCCCATTCATATTCACAATTTTGAGCACTCCAGGGTGATTATGAACATGAAATTATCCAGCCATGGCTTCCTGTTTCACAGAAATATAAATTGGAGGGAAATCAAAGCCCAAATTCCCTTAATCATCCATCACAATGAGAAAAACCAAACAATATATTTCTGATGTGCAGCAAAACATAATTGAGCTTCACAAATTAGTGAAGTGGCTTTAAGAAAAGAGCTAGAGCAGTGAAAATCCCCATTTCCACCATCAGGGCAATAATTAAGAATTTCCAATCAACATAAAATGTTAGGAAACTGCCTGGGAGAGGACGTGTGTCTATATCGTCCTAATGCACGGTGAGGAGGAGAGTTTGAGCGGCTAAAGACTCTCCAAGGACCACAGCTGGAGAACTGCAGAAAATAGTTGAGTCTTGGGGTCAGAAAACCTTTAAAAAAAAAAAAAATTCAAACAGCCCCTACATCACCACATGTTGTTCGTGAGGGTTTCAAGAAAAATTCTCCTCCCTCATCCAAAAACAAACTCCAGCATATTCAGTTGTCAGACACGACTGGAACTTCAAATGGGACTGGCTTCTATGGTCAGATGAAACTAAAAAATTAGCTTTTTAGCAGCAAACACTCAAGATGGGTTTGGTGAACACAGGGATAAAAACTACCCCATGTGTACAATGAAATATACTGCTGTAGTCATGGGCCTATATTTCTGCTGGAGGTCCTGGACATCTTGTTTAGACGCATGCAGGGCTCGCAAAATTTAAAAATGTAAAATTTAAAAATCCCTGGTAGCCCTTCGGGCAGGTACTCTTCAGATTTTGGTAGCCCGAAAATTAATTTAACTAACTAATTAATTAAAAATCTACTATTTTATTTTATTTTATTTTTTTAAATATAGAAAATCAGATAGGAGTTTAAATGTCAATCAAAAATATTTTCAATACACATATCAACAAATACGAAGGAAGGAATTTTATTTCACCATTTACAGGGTATCTGCAGAATTTTTTAAAATATATTTAAGGCAATTTATGACCCATTTTAAGAGCTGCACAAGTAAAATGAACACAGAATAAGCGGGGTTGGACAATGGCAACATACAGTTTTGAGCCATAAAATTACATGATTTACAGTTCAGATACAGGTTTTCACAAAAACAAATCTTATACAACAGCGTTTCAGGCTATAGACCGTTTTTATGAAAAGGGATCAATCAAGCATATAAATATTATGTTTATTTAAAACATATAAATATTACTGTCTTAATTGTTTAGATTTTTAGAAAGCGCATCAACTTCTTTCTCATTTACAACTCTATGTGTTTGCTGCATAAAAACACGAGTTGATATTTGCATTGATCTGACCATAAACAGTAAGAAAGGCTTATTGGGAATGCAGATTCACTCTCTGCCACGAGGTGGCGCTTTAGGAGCGCTGAAATATTGCGGTTTCCCCAGAAACGCTGTACACAAAGCAGCTCTGCGCTCATAAACGCTGCTTTATCAGGAATTATAGGTAATACGAAATTAAAATGCCAACGACACGTTTCTGAGGACAGTCAATTACCTTCAGATACATTCACATAAAGACAGCCGCGCCGCGTTTTGACTTGAAACGTGCCGCGCTCATTATTTATTCAATGACATCATTTCCTTTTGAAGTTTAATCCTGCCGTATCGCGACTCTTGTCTTTCCGTCCCCAACTGTAAGACCTCTTGAAATTATAATCAAGACATTTCTTATACCATTTAACGTATTTAAAACTTTTGATGGCCTTAATTTTGATACAACTCACTTTAAGAGTTTATAAGGACCCGCGGGAGGTCTGTATTTAAGGAGCCCGTCGGGCAGGCAGTGATACATTTTGGTAGCCCGACTGGAAAACACAATAGCCCCGGGACATCGGGCTAGCGATTTTGCGAGCCCTGACATGCCATCATGGATTCTATCAAATACCAACAGATAAAAAATCAATAAGTGACTGACTCTGTTAGAAATCTTATAATGGGCCATGTTTGGATCTTCCAACCGTACAATAATCCAAACACAAACCTCAAAAACAACACAAAAATGGGTCACTGAGCACAAAACCAAGCTTCTGCTGGTCATTCCAGTCCTCTGACCTGAACCCTGCAGAACATGAGTGACCTGAAGAGAAGAAGCTGTGAATCTAAAGGGTCTGGAGTGATTCTGGATGAAGGAATGGTCTCTGATCTCTTGTCAGGTGTCTCTAACCTCATCAGGCATTATAGGAGAACATTTAGAGCTGTTAAACTGGCAAATAGAGGTTTCAAAAAGTATTGAATAAAAGGGTGCCGTTAATTGTGGCCAATGTGTATTAGAGAAAAACATTTATTTCATGATGATATTTCCCCCCATTTTAACTTCTTATTATCCAATGAAAGGTTAGATTTTTGTGAATTTTTTAAATAAAAGATCAAAAGGATTAACAATGCAGATTCATTTTCACAGACACCTTTGATCATATTTACCAAGGGTGCCGATATTTTTGGCCATGACTGTATGTTGTTGATTATTCAAATGTGAAATGTTAAAAATGCAATGGTACTTTTACATATGAAACCACAAGTAGTCTTAATCACTGAGTAGTAGAGTCATTCATTAAACCAAATTTGTTCAAACGGCTGAACTGGTCACTGACTCACTTTGATTCGTTCAAAAACACTGAATTACTCAGTAACTAAACACCACCGCGTGCTGCTCAGCTGTGATCTTTGGAACTATTGTTAGTCAATATTGTGTCTAAAATGTATGTCACTTAATATAAACTATGTTTATTGAGCTGTTGTATAAAATCAATGTCACATTTGCAATCGTGCGAATGTCTGGTAAAACCAGCACTCTTCTTGTGTGGTGTTGCTTATCATCATGTTTCTTTGTGCTGCTGTGCTCTTTTGTTGAGATGTCTCAGCAAGTCTGTCATACTCAGACGGGTTGCATGAGCCTCAACTAATGTGACCTTGTTACTGTCAATACATTGTCCATTATCAGTCACCGTTTACACTCAACATACTACAATTAGAATGATTCTCGCCAAAGTTTCAGTGTTTTGCTAGTTATTTTTTGGTTATTTGTCAAGTTGGGCAAGTAAAATTCTCTTGTCGAGCCCTGCAATAAAATACATGCTTACTGTATTGTAATTAGGGTTGCAAAATTCCCGGGAATTTTCAAGACTGGAAACTTTCCATGGGAATTAACGGGAATTAATGGGAATAAATTGAAAATTTGCTAAATTGCAGGAAGTGGGAACTTAAATGTAGTTGAGAACAAAAACTTGCAGCATAATCTTGGTTAAAACAACCAGATTTAATGCAATTTCATTTTAATTTCTACTCTACACATTGCTCAATCACACACAGCACACTGCTTACTGCAGGGCTATCGAGGCCACGCCCCCTACATGCACTGTGCTTATCTACCATTACATGCACAGATCATTTCTTAAATCCTGCACACAAAATATCAAAATGTCCATCTTGGTAAGTATTCATATAAATTACATGAATATTACAAAAAATGTTTAAAACTTCCTTGTGCTGTGTGTAATATACTGTGCAACTAAATTAGGCTATACCAGGAGCGTAGCCAGAAAAGAGACTCTGGGTGTGCATCAGAAAAACTGGGTGTGCCACATTTACTGTCAGATTAATGTGCAAAAAAAACACCAAGACTGTGTATTACTAACGTTACAGAACAGAACAGACTGGGCTGATATAGCCTGTAAAAATAGTATAACATCTCTAATTACGTAGTCAGAATGAAAAGGTACATTTCTTTATTAAAGTTCATGTGGAGATGGCGCGAAGGCAGCGTCGCATTCGGCAACTTTATCTTTTCAGCCGACACTGACGGAGAAGAAATCACTAGTTTATTAACAAATAATTAAAATGTTTTCTTTTCCCTTTCCCCCAACAGATTCATAATCATTAGCCTACTTTTGCCATTGCAAGTTTTATACGTGTGCTTGAGCGCGAAATAGGCTATATTTTTTATTTATTTATTTTTTTTGTGATGTTTTATGTATTTCTGTGGTGAAGCCAAAGACAAATTTCCACTTGTGGACAATAAAGTGACTAAAAAAATAAATAAATAAATACGCCTATATATTAAAGGACGGTTAGTAGCCTGGGTTATTATATTAATCAATTTACGTGTGACTAGTGAAATCTTTAGTCGGGGACAGGCCTACTTGGCACAAGGAACCGATCCATTTTAAAATAAAATTCGAAAAGTGCACCTGCTAATCATGTCACGTTATATTGCAATGCACGAGTTATGAATGCGTAATAAGTCAAATGTTTTTATTTTATTTCATTTCTTATGGGTGCTATGGCAGTGCTTTGGTCTTTCTTGGGGGTGCTGAAGCCTCTGCTAGCCCCTCCTTAGCGCCGCCCATGTTTATTACAATTAAAAAAATAATAATTCTGAATCTGTTTTTAGGTGTGCCAGCTGCCACTGTGGATGGCACCGGCACACCCTGGCACACCCGTGGCTACGCCCCTGGGCTATACCATAGTAAAAACAAATACACTGACTGAACAAACATTTAGGTGAGATAATAAAACAAAAGTCTAAAAATGACCCTCCCCCACACACAATCTTTCCTGTAGCTCAAATAGTAGAGCATGGCGCTAGCAACGCCAAGATCATGGGTTCGAGTCCCAGGGAAAGCAAGAGCTGATAAAATGTAAAAACTGTAACTTGAATGCAATGTAAGTCGCTTTGGATAAAAAGTGTCTGCCAAATGCATAAATGTAAATCCTCTCTAGTCACTTAAGAGCGGGATTCCCCTACATTTTCTCTGAAGCCGCACTTTCTGCATTTGAGCCCAAAGACTACATCGAAGTTTTGATATTCTAAATATATTGATCTATGTGATTCACGTTTAACTAGTAAATACCACAAAGTGTTTATACAGTAGCTAGACAGTTTATGAGGTAGGCTGTGTGCTATATAGCTCAAGCTGTGATGCTCCTTCTGCTAGCAAGATTTCTGTTATCATACAGAAGTGCAGTACTGGTTAAAAGTTTGGACACATTACCATTTTTAATGTTTTTAAACATTGCATATGTTTTGCTCATCAAGCCTTCATTTATTTGACCAAAAATACAGAAGAAAAAAAACGGTGATATTATGCAGTATTGCCGGTATTACAATTTAAAATAATGGTAATTTGATAAAATAATAATTTGTAATATACTTTAAAATATAATGTATTTCTGTGATGCAAAGCTACAGTCTTCAGTGTCACATGATTCTTCAGACATCATTCTAATATGCTTATTTATCAATTTTGGAAACAGTTGTGCTGCTTAATATATATATTTTTATTATTATTATTATTATTATTACCTGTGATTCTTTTTTCAGGATTTTTTGATGAATAAAGAGTTAAAAAAAAACAACAACATTTATTTAAAATAGAAATCCTTTTTTAACAATACACTACCATTCAAAAGTTTGGGGTCAGTATCTTTTCTCTTTTTTTGAAATAAATTAATACTTTTATTCAACAAGGATGTGTTAAATTAATTTTAAAAAAGTAGTAGCAAAGACTTATACTGTTGGAAAATATTTCTATTTTTATTCATCAATAAATCCTGAAAAAAGCATCACAGATTCCCCCCCAAAAATGTCATTTTTAAAATTTCTATTAGTTTGCATGCAAGTGAGCCTATGATCAAAAAAATATATAATTCTGTTTGTATATGATACAGTTTTATAAATTTTCCAAATTAATTCACATAAATTCCCAAATATTCCCATAAATTCCTGGTAAATTTCAAATTTGGAATATTTCCAAAGTTCCCCAGACGAAGTTCCCATGGAAAGTTTCCGGAAATTTTACGCCCCTTTGCAACCCTAATTGTAATCGTAGGTACCAAACCCATCCTTAATCCTAAACCTTATCATAATGGTAGCACTTCAATAAATTTAAAATTACTGTAGAGCTTCATAAATAAAACACTTATAAAAAATAAAAATAAAAAGTGGGGAAAGCAAACAGGATGAGTTTGCAGTCGGTGAGCTATGGATATGATCGGCATGCCTCAGGTCCTTTTGTAAATTTTAGGGACGTTTGGGACTAGTCGATTAGACAGAACTGCTGCTGTCGACAGTGGAAATACTAGTCAGAATTTAGTCATTTTAATGTGGAGCGAAAAACAAATTCTATCTTACCACTAAGAGTTCTCCTAAATAGCAGTAAAAGATTTTAGTGAAGAGTTTTCTCTTAAAACCTATTCACAAAGCTGCTGAGACAAACTTGCACTGAGGAATAGAGAGAGGTCTTAAACTCAGATTATGGGGGCGGGGTTTACCTCGTTGCTATGGGTGATGTCAGCATGCTTATTAACTACGCACACAGTGATTGGCTGATAGTCTCTGTCAGAGATTTATTCATAGCAATATTGTAGAGCGTGATATGTTGCCATATTCAAATAAAGATTTTAAAATGCAGGATAAGAGTCGCTAATTAAACCAGTATATGTTCAGCCAGGGCCTAAAATTAACACTCGCCAAGCTCCAAATGAGAGTAAAAATCGGCGTTGGCGATCAGGTTTTAAAGAGACAGTGCTGCTTTTAAAATAAAACCTGCTGAAGTTTGTCATTGATGTAAATCAAGGAACAAATGAAAAGAAATCACTGGACTGCTCTAGACGCTGATTAATAAGGATTAATCTGTATAGCTTATGCATATGCAATTTATAGTTTATAAGAAGATTGTTTTAAAATCACAATATTTCAGAGCCTATTAAATGTAAAAAATAATGGCTTTCAATTATACTGCAATGTTGAATGGCTATAATTAATAGGGAAAATTGAGGGAAAATGCATTTAATAGAGACACCATGCAGTATTAGTATTGGTATCAATGCTTCATTAATAATAGGCTACTTAGTAAAAAGATGCCATTAAAAACATATTTAAAATATACTATCTTTATGTTGTTTCTACATTAATTTAAATAATAAATATGCAGTTAATCATGATTAATTACAAAAAATGAGTGATTTTTCTTTTTTTTTTAATCGACTGACAGAAAGCACTAATGTTAATACATTTGAAAATGCTGTTTTCGTGTTGTACTGTGGACTGTGAAGACAATGATGCATGTTTAGCCATGTGACAAATATTGTACTAATAGATATATGGTTATACCTGCCAGCCAATCAGAATCCAGTATTCAGACAGACCATGGAATAACTATGTTTACACCAGTATTGTGCCCGTTATGTGCTATTCACTTTCTGTTATCTGACGTTTCAGCGTGGATGAGAAATGTTTGGAAAACGCTAGTGTGGACAGAGAGCGTTTTATAATGAAAATGCTGTTTTCAATTGTCTCCAGATTAAGGTAGACATAGCCTTAGTTTAATGAGCACACCTCACCTCTCTTCTCCTCACCTGCCTATTTATAAGAAACTGAAGAAGTGACCAAACCTGAATCCAGTTTACTTTATTGAACCGATTGCTCCAGTAAAAACAACAGTAAGTAGATATATTCTTTTTAAAATAAGATTTAATTTTATAGTTGCTAATGTGTCATGCCAATTTCTCCACTTGTGTAATAAACAAACTGCTAGTTTGCAATCTACCGTGTAAAGGGTCATCAGTGTAGGACAGCGGTGGGAAGAGCTACAGCCGAAATGTGAGCAGCACATCACATCTCACATTGCTGGAAAACAAGTGACTGAATAAATGTATAAACTTGTTAGGTTGCACTTTATTTTACAGTGTAATTATACATTTAAGTACTAAATAATCATATTTAAGTACATGTTAGGGTTAGTTTACTTGCATGCAATTATGCATAATATATTGTTGTTATAATAGTAAGTACAAAGTGTTACCACTTGTTACTATCAGCATTTTTTCACAGACTGCAAATGGTTTACTAGATAAGCTGATGTTTAATTTCAGTTAGAAATAACAGACTGGCTCTTTTCTGACAGAAGTCATGAGTGCGAATGAAGCAGGTTAACAAACTGTGAACTTTCCTCGGAGTTAAGCTTTCACGAACCGCAGGCCTATAAACTAACACAAGTGAAGCAAAGGTGTATTTGACCGTGAAGTAGCGAGTTCGCTGCGGTTTGGCTATATTTAGCGCGCGTCGCGTCGCGTCTGTGATCCTCTTACCTGGCCCTGGCCGCCCCAGGAGCCGTTATACACGCCGGCGTTGTCCTCGCTGAGCCCCAGCTCTCTCAGCCAGCTGTACTGCGGCCGGTTAACGAGCAGCGTCGACATGTTCACCGCTCCAGCTCCGACACTCAGCGACAGATTAGTCCTCAGAGCGAAGAACCGCGCCGCTCGCTGCGTCAGCACGCGCTGCATCCTGAACTGACGCACGCAGCCGAGCGCCACGCGCATGCCGTCCGCGGTCACGTGCGTGCGGCGCTTCTGATTGGTCAGCCAGAGACTCACCCCCTTCAAAGACTGTAGAAACACATATTTGTGACCCAGGAGCACAAAACCAGTCAGAAGGGTCAGTTTTTTTTATTAATGGTGCTAAACAGTGTGTAATGTGAAGACCTCTCGGTAATAAGTAAGTTAAAGCACACAAAGAACTGTTATTAAACACTTTCACTCAGAAAATTGATCAAAGTTTGTAATTATCTCATTGAAAGTGGGCTTAAATGGTACCACAGTGAGTAATGGTGAAAAAAGACAATGTTTCGCTTTAAAAATGTAAGATATGCTTACAAAAACATGCATGGAACTGTGGACTATACATCATTGTCATTTTCATTGTGCCCACATTAAGAAATGTTGGGTTTTTTTCATTCAAGGTGAGCTTGTGTTGGCTATAGTTTGCATGTGTTTTGTGGCACTGTACCATTTAAACCCATCTTTAAAAATAGTTAATTTATTAAAATAATATGCTCTACATGACAATGTACGATGCATTTATTTGTAAATTAATATAAAATGAATAAAAAAACACTTATTGTTTGTAGTTCACGTGTTTGATTCGTTGGCAGTCTATCTTTCAGTAAAGCTAATGGTTTGACCTTTGTGTGCAAGCTAATAAAACTCATCTTTACATTTAAAGAAAAATGACATAAATAATAAAGTAATATTTGTTCATACACAAAAAAAAGAACAATACATTTGTCTCTTATTTGGCATAATATTAGTGTATTTACCTAAGAACTGTCTGAACACTGCAGAAATGTGTGTATTTCTGAAGGGTCCTGAAGCGTGTTTGAGGCAGCATGCACATGGCCAGATGTGACGGTGTGCAATAAACATGTCTGGGAACTAACAAATTACTGGATTGGTTAAAATAATGATCAACATAAAATATGATTTTATCTTTTTTTAATATGATGTCAAAGTTGAAAGTGGGCTTAAAGGGTACACGTACCCAAATAACAATAACAAATAAACATGTGTGTATGTAATACATCCAAGTGCATTTATGTAAGTAATAAGTTGTTATTTATTTAATTCATATAAACTGTTATATTTGAAAGTGCTAAACTGAGTGATGCATGTTTGTTGTCATATTAAAACATTGCAGCGGACATAATTTGGTTATATTAGATGCGTACTTTACTGCATTAAAACTACCGCATGCACAGTTGTACACTGAACACCTGCATTCAAACCACACCTGGGACTTAATAGGTGCTTCTCAACTTGAAGGATGCATGCTAGTACCACAACATCAATGTACAGTTGATAAATGTAAAAGTGCTTCATGTCATGAGGTGTATTGCAGGTTTGGAAGCAAGTACAGCTCTGAAATATATGTCTAGTGTAGGAAAAGGCAACAGCAGTGGGGTCATGAAATGAAGTCAAGTCAAGTCACCTTTATTTATATAGCGCTTTTAACAATACAGATTGTGTCAAAGCACTTAACAGTATCAAATTGGAGGATAGAGTGTCAGTAATGTATAATGATAAGATTAAACACTCAATTTTCAGTGAAAGGCATTTCATTATTGAATTCAGAGATGTCATTGTCTAGCTCAGTTTAGTTTAAATAGTATCTGTGCAATCAAATCGGCGATAATCGCTAGAAATTAAGTGTCCTGTACCTGTACGTGATTCTAAATAATTACCATGGTAGGAGAGAGGGGAAATAAAACAAGTTATATTGAGAAGAGGACATTAAAACCTAAATAAACCCTTCATATCTCAGGAAAACATCCTACAGGACTATATGGTGGATGCCACGCATTTACACAAGAAAAGAGATGAAGAATCAGCTATAAGAAATGGGTTTAGATGAGCATAAAGTAAAAAATACGGTAGAATGTGGGAATAATAACCAAGGAAGAAATATTTGATTAGTTTCATAATGAGGGCTGAGACTGGATGAATTTCATTAAGAAGTGGTAAATTAAAATCAGACAGCAGATGGCAGCAATGCAACATTTTGGAGGCCAACTACTAATACACCAAAAACGATGGAGGAAAGAAGACGTAAATAAATATTAAATTGTCAATATCAGAAGGAAATAACATAGTAAAGAGTCCTTTAGAGGATGACAGAGAGATTCAATAGTTTTGGTGCATTGATGTACTATTCAAAATGAAGCTGTTTCTGTGAAGAACAGGAGAGGAACAGACGGGAAGAAATAGTTCTGAGCAGATTAATAGGACACCGTCATTTGAATAGTACACTATAATACAGGGAGGCAAGCAGCGTTTTAGAAACTATGGAACATATGCTTATTGTTTGCAGATAATTTTGCAGAGGAAAAACCTAATGGAAGAATTAGGAAAAGTGTAATATAGAAGGATGTAGTGGAATGGGATGTATCGGCTCCCAGCAGGTGGCGGGAATGCGCTGTGCATTATGCGAAGAAGAAGAGAACGCGCCCAATGAGAGCGGCAGTAAGTCTGCGCGCGTCACTTCCGGCTGTGAGAAATGGCGGGCGGCGGAGACGGAATGGCGGCGCTGGAGGATGGAGAGCTGGAGTCTGATCAGGAGGAGCGAGTTCAGGTGAACAGAGACCCGCTGAGTGTGTGTCTGTGTCTGCTGCGCACATCATGTGTTCGGTTTATAAAGCATACTTGTCGGCTGCTAGCATGCGTGCTGCTGTTTAAACCGCTTCAAAAGATGACTGAGCCCCGTTCACTTCATTAACACGTTCCTGTCATTAAAGGACAATCGTTGTCTTTGTAAACAAGCTTGCTTTGTCTCTGAAGTGACTGTCGGCTTACTTCATCTTGTAAAGGCCTGCTCTCAGAGACAGCTTTCAGCGGTGGCCAAAATCATTAGATCAGTCGTATTATCAGCAGCTTATTTCTATCTTCTGCTGTAGTGTGTCAGGAGGAAATATCAGTTTACATTTCCAAACATTCATTTAGCCGACATTCACTCAGGAACGGGGTCTTCCCTCAGGCTGAACATCTCATGAACACTTGACAATAAACGAGGAGCACACAACACTACTTATACACTTATTTATCTAACACACATACTTAGTTTACATTTCTAATTTGCATATAATGTACCTGTACATACAATTGTCAATTTCTATAATGTTATTCCCTATTTACTTGTTCTATTTTTGTTCTTTTAGTATCTGTGTTTTTGTTCTGTTGCACTGTGGAGCTTCTGTCACGAAAACAAATTCCTTGTATGTGTAAACATACCTGACAATAAAGCTCATTCTGGTTCTGATTAATTGTAATAATCCAGTGAGATGTGATCCGATCATCATCAGTCTGTCTGGAGTGACATGAAGAAACAACAAACTGAGACTCAATCCAGAAGAACTGTGTCTCTGCTCCTGAGAAACTCTGCTCAAGTGCAGCGAGGACAAAACCTGCTTTAAACACAAAGGATGCTCACAACAAATACTGATTTCATTTAGTTAATAGAAGTTAATTGATATAGAAAATCATTTTACAGCATTTTTACACAAGTGCCTAAAACTTTTAACAGTGCTGTAGCTTTGCAGGAGGTTTCTTGAAGCGTCTTGGAGACACAGTTCTTCTGGATTTAGTTTAGTTTGTTCTGTGACATGTCATTCCAGACAGACTGATGATCAGATCTCACTGGATTATTACAATTAATGGCTAAATGAATGTTTGGAAATGTAAACTGATATTTCCTACTGATACAGTACAGCAAAATATAGAAATAACTGACTTAAAACCATTTTTAGCTGCTGATAATACTAGTGATCTAATGATTTTGGCAAACATTCAATCAGTTATTCATGGAGAAAATCAAGTGTTTGGTGTCATGTCTTCAGAGCACAGGTCCGTCTCTGAGCTCTGCGTCCGTCTCAGGATACCGCAGCCGCAGGAACACAGACTCCAGCGACAGCTCTGCGTCTGAAGACGAGGCCGTGCCCTGGAGACACAAGCGGCTCCGCAGCTCCAGCGCTCCCTCCGGACGCAGGGTCAACAACATCTGGGGCTCCGTGGTGCAGGAGCAGAGCCAGGAGTCTGTGGCCGCGGAGCTGGGCATCATGGGAATGGAGGGGAGCGTCAGCATGAGCAGTCGTCAGAGCGAGACCTATAACTACGTCCTGGCCCGTAAGCTGATGGAGAAGGAGCGCGAGGAGGAGGAGGAGGGCTTGAGGAGCGTGCTGGACGGGGAGCTGGAGGGATACATGCAGCAGGAGAGCTGTCTGAAGAGAAAGCGGCCGGCCAAGGAGAGGCTGGGCCCGCGGGCCGAGATGGACCTGAAGGGCCGGTACCAGCTCCGAGAGGACGACCCTGAAGAAAGAGTGGTGGACGAGATCGCTCACAGGTCAGGAGAACACTTATGCACATGCAAAACTGGGTTTACGTTCATAAACCGCTTGCAGAATGTATACCGATATTAAAGATGAAATGTTATATACACTACTGATCAAAAGTTTGTGGTCAGTAAAAAAAAATTTATTTTAAAAAAGAAATTAATACTTTTATTCAGCAAGGATGTGCTAAATTGACACAAAGTGATAGTAAAGACTTAGATTGTTAGAAAAGTGTTTTTTTTTTTTTTTTTTAAATGCTGTTAAAAAAAACTTTATATACAAACAAATCCTGACAAAAGTATCACAGGTTCCAAAAAACAATATGAAGCAGCACAACTGTTTCCAACATTGATGATAATCAGCATATTAGAATGATTTCTGAAGATCATGTGACACTGAAGACTGGAGTAATGATGCTGAAAATACAGCTGCGCATCACAGAAATACATTACAGTTTAAAGCATATTAAGATAGAAAACCATTATTTTAAATTGAATGAATTCATTATTTTAAATTGCAATAATATTTCACAATATTACTGTTTTTTAATGTATTTTTGATCAAATAAATTCAGCATTGATGAGCAGAAAACTTCCTACTGATCCCAAACTTTGAGCGGCTGTGTGTGTGTGTATATGTGTATATATATATATATATATATATATATATATATATATATATAATATATGCATGCTGTGCAGTGTTGGGCATGTTACTTTAAAAAGTAATTAGTTATAGTTACTAGTTACTTCTCACAAATAGTAACTGAGTTACATCATTATAAAAGTAACTAATTACCAGGGAAAGTAACTATTGCATTACTTTAAAAAAAAAAAATTCAAATGTCAAATACCTTTGGATGCCCCCAATATTAAATGTTAAATTAATGAAATGGACACTAAAAAGAATAAATTATTATTATAAAACATTGCACATTAATCTACAGTATACTGAAACTTAGTATCAGTCAGTCAAGCATTATAATATAATGTTATGATAATTTAATATTATACGATGATAGAACTTTAGTAATTAGAATAACCAAGTATGAATGCATATTTGTCATCAATATAAAACGCACTAAGGATTAATGAGCTGCTGGGTTCATGAATATTAATCACGTTATCTGCTTTTGCTCGAATTGATTTGCTGAAATCAAAACAGGGAGGATAATAGGTGAGCACCAGCCAATGAGATTGTCGTTTGAGCATTAGCTCCGCCCACTACCAGAGAAACCGGCAGTTCTTAAAAGCTGAAGAATTCCAGAGGAACTCCGTTATTTTGACAGGAAAATACAACAAAGAATATCGTTCACATGTAGCGCGTCACTTCTGCATGTTATGAAAAACTCTCTTGCTCTGTATCTTTCTTTGCGTGCGTGTCTGTGAGAGACAGCGACGGAGAGGTGTGCACCTTCACACTAGAGTTTACGGTACGTCAAATACAGCTACACTGCGCATCCATTCAGATGAACTGAAAAAATAAATTCTAATAATATAATACAGTAACGCCACATTTTATTGTCAGTAACGGTAACGGCGTTGTAACGGGGGAAACAGTAATTCGTTTGATTACTCGTTACTGAAAAAAATAACGCCGTTAGTAATGCCGTTTATTTATAACGCCGTTATTCCCATCACTGATGCTGTATATATGATATGCTGTGTGAAATACCTTAGGCAGGGAAGACATAAATTAAAAAGATAAATGCCATTTTTATGTTCCTCATTTTAAAAAGTGAACGTGTGTGTGTGTATATGTGCAAACAGACACACTGCCGAACAAAAGTTTGGTGTCAGTAAGATCTGAAGTCTCTTACGCTCATCAAGCCTGCATTTATTTAGAAAAAGATTTCCATTTTGAGCAAATGCTGTTCTTTTTAAAAAAAAAAACATTTCCATCAAAGAATCTTTAAAAAAACAAGTTTCCAAAAAAAGTTTCACAGTTCCCAAAAAAAGCAGCACAACTGTTTTCAACATTGATAATAATCAGAAATGTTTGTTTGGAGTTGCTGCACAGCTGTTGTATAATGTTGCGTGTGTTTGCTCTGTTACAGACTGATGGAGCCGAAGAAGGATCTGGTCGAGCGAGTGGTGAGAGTGATAGGAAAGAAGAAAGCCATCGAGCTGCTGTCAGAGACGGCAACCATTGAGCAGACTGGAGGTCTCTACACTGTGGTACGTCCAAAACCAGTACGTTCAGTGCAGATGAACGAGTTAGGAACTGAGGATAGGCTATTCAGAACTGCTTCTGTTGGTCAAAAACAATAAATAAACACACTAATGTGTGCATAGAGAGAGCCATAGTCTGCCGCTTTTAACATGCTTACTATTTAATAGGGGTCGACCGATTATCGGCGCCGATATTAAGCATTTTTATGATTATTGGTATGGGTCATTTTCAAAACCGATGTGCCGATAAAATTAACTTAATTTTGAAACGTGCTATTTGGCTCTGATGCAGCCTGTCAGAACTCACCACTCTGTGGCCTCGAGCAGTCTCCGCCCACCGCGCATCTGATTTGTTGGGAGTCACGAGACCAATCAATGTGGAAGACTAATGCACTCTCACTGAAAGCGCTTGCTACAGTTTCAGTGATCACGCATCAGTTGTCTCTCAAGGCAGCAGCAGACGTTGCTCAAGTTGCAATAAATCACAATCCACTACACTGAAGTTGCAAAACACCTCAATATTATCTATTTATGGTTTCCGCGATGGGAAAACGCAGGCGGAATTGCGGAATCCAGTTATATAAAGGACTGTATAACACGGAGTTCGTCAAAGTTTGGATGATTAAATCAAAAGTACGTCAGTACACTCGCGCTATGGACTAGTATCTGTAAATATTAAGCTGCAAAAAGACTTATTTAAATATGAATTCTGCATGTTCTGCGTGTCTCTGTATATGTGAATGGCACAGACGCGCGGTTTTGATTTTACACACACACACACACACACACACACACACTGAAGTGCGCGGCGCTCGCGGTGTTTTCAGCATCTGCTGTCTCCCTAAATGAGGACATAAATACACGAACAACATCCCCAGAACTGCTCTGAGAGTTGCTTCATGAGTTTAATTAAAATAGTGCAGTCTTCTTCACAACTTCTACAATGGAGCTATGAAGACAATTAAATTATTTACACTTATATTATAATTATGAGAGGTTATGCTATTCCACATACATTTCTAACATGTAAATTATTGAAGCCAAATACTTACATTTCCCCAAGCTGTTTAGCTGTAGTACAGTATTCATAGGCTTAATCATGAAGCATGCAGTGGCCCCACTTTTAACTCTCTCTTTATATTACCCTTATTGTAGATGGATGCATGGAGGAAGACAAGAGTAAGAAGTGCAATCAACACCAGGGAAGGCAGTTTTTGTCAGAGCCCTTGTTATTCTTAATTTTGACATTCATTTTCATTTTTACATCAGACATAATATATCGGTGAACAATATCGGTTATCGGTCCACTTGGTCTGTAATAATTGGTATCGGCATCGGCCCTGAAAAACACACATCGGTCGACCCCTACTATTTAATCATAACATTTGATCATTACTCTGCTAAATACATTTGTAGACACATAAATGGAGGGACAGTTTGCACTAGATGGAAATATCACAGCAATTAAAGTTTGCCTTCGCTACAACTGCAATTTAATAAATTAATACTAAATTAATACTTGGGGCTATTGACAATATCTTGCAAGGTCTTATGAAGTAAAATGATCACACTGTGTGAGAAACTGAATATATTATGTATAATATTACCTGTAATTCATTGCCATTCCTCCTTATCTCTTAAAAATTATAATTGGCAACCAAACTCAGCCCAATGGAATCGGCCATAAAAGATCACGATCACTGCATCCGTAGGAAGTATTTACGCTGATTCTGATCGAATGTGCAGGCGTTCTTGTCTGAAGTAACAAACAGACCATTGATTGTGTTCTTTCATCTGGAACACGTATGCATCTATCAGCACTCATTCATCAGTATAAATGAGATGCCAGTCTACCTCTGCTCTGATCACGAAGTGTAAACTCTACGAGCGTCACTGTGCAGTGCAGATGACCTCAGCTCACGCCGAGTTTAAGTGATTGACCGCTTCAGTGATTATGAAGGAGAGAACTATTTATTACCAATTTGAATAATAATGTGATGTTCGCTGGCTTGACTTACTGTGGCATAACCAAACACAACAAATGATTTTGCGAAAGAACAGCTGACTGTGCATGAAACAATCAAAACAATCACTGCACATCATTAAAAAACGTTTTGCTGTTATCAGTGTTGTTTTACAAAAAATGAATCAAATGTGCTAACGTGTTTGTTGGCTTACCTGCAGGACGGCACCAGGAGACGGACACCGGGTGGAGTCTATCTGAACTTACTGAAGAACACACCCAGCATCTCTGACGGACAGGTGAAGGTGCGTCAACACCGATGGGTCTTTCTGTTCCGTTCTCAACATGTCCTCAAGAACACAAACAATCTGCATCCAACTGCAGAGCCACCAGCAGCCTCACAATGAAAATTAGGGCGGAGCTTATTGGCTTAATGAGATCAGTGGTGGGTGGGGTTAAAGGGCTAGTTCACCCAACGATGAAAATTAGCCTGTGATTTACTCGCCCTCAAAGCATCCTAGGTGCATATGACTTCCTTCTCTCAGACGAATCCTGGCTCATGGCAGTCAGCGGGTGTTTCTGTTCAACGGTCCAAAACACGTCAAATAAAGCGCACGCATCCATAATAAAACATGCCTCACACGGCTCCGGGGGGTGAATAAAGGCCTCCTACAGCGAATCCATGCAATGTTTGTAAGAAAAATATCCATATTTCAAACGTAATAAACACATAATAACACAATAAAAACGACTTCTGCACACGACAGTCAGTGGAAGTGAGAGAAAAGTGTTTATTACGTTTGAAATATGGATATTGTTCTTAGAAAGATTGCATGGATTTGCTACAGGAGGCCTTTATTCACCCCCCGGAGCCGTGTGAGGCATGTTTTATTATGGATGCGTGCGCTTTATTTGGCATGTTTTGGACCTTTGAACAGAAACACCCGCTGACTGCCATGAGCCAGGATTCGTCTGAGAGAAGGAAGTCATATGCACCTAGGATGCTTTGAGGGTGAGTAAATCACAGGCTAATTTTCATTGTTGGGTGAACTAGCCTTTAAGCATTTGTTGGGCGGAGCTTATCGGCTCACTGTGGTTTACTGGCTCTGCCCAAACTCCCGGTCTGACACTGTCTTGAAAGAAAAACAGTTTTTGCATGTTCTCTTCATACAGGAGATCTTTCATGAGGAGAACCAGAAAGAATACAACAACAAAAAGGCAGCTAAGAAGCGACGGAAGCAAATAGTAGCAAAGAAGATGAAGCAGGCCATCAGCACGCTCGACCTCCAGGAGCATGACGACGTCTCACGAGAAACGTTTGCCAGTGACACTGAAGAGGCTCTGGGCTCGCTGGAGGAGGCCCCCGAGGGCCCGCCGGAGTCTGCGCTGGGCACGGAGGACAACCCTGTCGTGTACAACTCAACCGACCTCGAGGTTTTCTAACGCGTGCGGTTTCATGCTTCACAGCCCCTTCTAGTTGTAGCCTAAAACAGCTCGGATTGACTAAACTAAAGATGAAAGTCCTGACGGATGGCACTTTAAGTTCTCTGCTGGTTGTTGAAAGACTGTAAGCAGCAGCCAAAGCTTGTACAGATCTTCTACAGGAATTCTTGCCTGGTTAAAATGTTGTTCATAAATTGTGATCTTTATGTTTGGATATTTTGCAAGCTTTTGATACATTACTGCATTCATGGAAAATTAATTGCAGCAAGAAAATATACATTGACTTATTTCAGAAGAATACAGCTTGTGTTTTAGTCATCGGAGATGCTCTAAATGTTTGTTAAAGGTGCATTGCACAATAAAGCAGTACATGTTGTATACATGATGTATAAAAGTTGAGCTCAGCTTTTGGTGCGTGTCATTTGTCATATTGCTCTCAAATATGTCTGTGGTTTGCTTTTTTTACTGTATTTTTGCTTTCACTGCATGGTGCAGTTGAGCTGAATTGAACATTCTAGAACTGATAAGTTTCAGTACATGCTAAAATTAAAAAGCAATCTTAATGGTAGCTTCTCTGATCAGGTTCACTCTTGCACATGGCTGAATATACTACAGATGTACTCTGCTAGATTCTCATACAAGTGCTTCATCTGTAAATCTGCAAGAAATACAAACATGCATAAACAACGCATTACAAGTAACTGGTAAAGTAATGCATTACTTTTTAATTTACTAGAAAATATGAGTTACTGTTTCAAACAAGTAATGCAAGTTATTTTGTGTTCCCATTTATTGACAGTCGTGTGCGCCGTGAGCGTGATGGTTACTGTAGCTCTAGACTGAATGTGATTATGCATTACTCAAACAGAAACAGTGAAATGCACTCAGAATATGATTCAAACCTGCAATAATTAAATGTTAAATTCCACAAATATACTTTATTTTAGTATTGCTGACTTCTGCTGTGTCCTATTCTTTGTCCAATCTAGAATTGCAGCACAGTTTAAAGGTTTGTTTGTGTTAATTCACATTTCCTTCAGCTGGAGAGAAAAGGGCTTTTATATTTGCCTTAAAAGTCATGGAGGCGTTTTACTCTGTGTCCACCTGATGAAATATTTTCAGCTGATGCGTTTCTTATATTTAGCACTTCCCCGTGTGTCACTTTAAAATTTCAGGATAAATCTGACCTTCTTTAACACATCAAATGCATGCTAACAGTTGTGTTTGGGTAAAAACTGCAAAGATTGACACCTGAAAAACAAATATAAATTTGAATCTCTATAAATCCTAGACTGAAAAGTCATGAAACTTCTGATCATCATGAGAGGAAACCTAAATCAGCAGCATGGCATTCACACTGGCTCTGGATTCACAGGAGCAATGGTGTGTTGATATGTAGCACGTGCAGCTGTATGATCTATTATTCCGTATGATTTCAGCAGAACTGCTTTCTGTATCTGTATTCAGTCATAACACGCCTCGATGATCTTACAGTGAAACTGAAACAAACAGCGAAGTGTCCTTCATAAAGTGTTTACTACTGCTAGTCTGAGACCGTTCACACTGATTACTATGAGAAGTCGACGCGGTTATTGATTGTGTGTGTTTACAGCACGTGCTTTCAGCGCGTTTTTGTGCAGTTTGAATTTTGTCTCCATAGCTCCGTTGGCCGTCTGATGACGTGGCGGCGGCTGATTGGCTGTCCGCGGTCACGTGTAAGTGTGGTTCTGAAGAGCGGCCATATTAGATCAGTTCATTCTTTCACGCGGCTGCACTCGGAGTAACGCTCCTTACTCTCAGAGTAACACTCACTCCGTACTCTACAGTGTACTGTTGATGTAGGACGCTCTGTTCGCTCGGTGCGTCGTTTCTATACTTCATCAGTGGGAAGGTGAGTTTCTCCTGTTCCTAGTCGATGCGCTGATTGAGGCTGTGATTATGAGTCCGTTAGATGTTTGATTGTGAGTCGATCAGGTGTTTGTGGCTAACCGTGTCTCTCGCGGCAGATGGCGAGCGCGGCGCGGACCCCGGCCGGCCAGAAGTCGCTGCCCCGCGGCAGCAGTTCTCCTCTGAGCCCCGCGCGGATCTCCCGCCTGCAGGAGAAGCAGGAGCTGCAGCACCTCAACGACCGGCTGGCCGCCTACATCGACGCGGTGCGCCGCCTGGAGTCGGAGAACAGCGCGCTGCAGCTGCAGGTCAGCGAGCGCGAGGAGACGCGCAGCCGCGAGGTCACCGGCCTCAAAGCGCTCTACGAGACGGAGCTGGCGGACACGCGCACGGCGCTGGACGATACGGCGCGGGAGCGCGCGCGCCTGCAGCTCGAGCTGGGCAAGCTGAAGAGCGAGCACGAGCAGCTGCAGCACACGTGAGACTCTTCATCACTCACCGTCTCTGCATGGTTTACTCATGCCTCAAACATTCACATAAATAGTGCAAAATTAAAGTAGTTCGAGGGGTCATGAAGGGCTCATTTTGTTATTATTTTAATGTTTCTTAAGGTTCACTTATAAAAGTTTTGCTCATGCACACAAAAAAAAAAAAAAAAAGTCCTCATTCTGACCCTCTGTCTAAAACGAGCTGTTTTTAAGGAGCGGGTCCTTTAAGGCTCCTCAGTAATCAGCCGCTGTTCTGATTGGCTAACAGCACTACATAGGGAACACTATCAACGCCCATAAACACAATAAAGCGGTCATTTCCAGACAAAGCATTGTGAAATCATGTACTGCCGGTTTGTGCTGCAGATAAATGTTTCTTTGTGACTCCATGATGCTGATTGTAACATTCAGCGTGATGCGTGTTAGCCGTTAGTGACTGAACCAGTGGGCGGGGCCTATGCTGAGAACACTGTTCGTTGATATCCTGCTCTGGAGGCGTGTTTATGCAAATGTTTGTGCCCTATGACGTCGCCTTGCCCCTCAGATCCAAACGAGCCGTTTCTGGCGCTTGATTAAATAAATGCTTTGTTTATAATGCGCAGATTTTAAGATATGAAAATTACAGGATGATTTAATGCTACAAAGACGTCTTTAACTTTGTCATGACCCCTTTAACTAAAACACATGTTAAGATTGTTAGCAGGCAGGTTGTGTCCACTGACTCCAGACCAGGGCTGTGTTTCTCAAAAGCATCAGAAGGTGAGGCGCAGTGGGCTTACGATGTTTCTGAGAAATGCAGCCCTGGGGCCTGTTCCATAAAACAAGTTTACCAAATAAGCCAGGTTTATTTCAGTTAGTCTGACTTATCCTGAACCAAATCAACTGACAAGAAGTCAGACTAACTGAAATAAACCTGGCTTATTATAACAGCCCCAGGTCGAGAGGCGTTTCAGGGAATTGACTCCGTGTTTCGTTTGTGCTGTAATTGGTTAAATCTAATTAGTGTTGTCAGTAACTTGTGGTCCAGAGCGTCAGTGTGATGGAGGGCAGTAGATGTTACTGAAGTTCTGCACCAGCCGAGAGCGGGATCATGGGCTTTTAAATGTCTGCTCTTCTCTATTTTTACAGCTGGTGGATTATGCATGCTGTGAGTGTGTTTTCTGATTAAAGACTTCTGCATCTCGGGTTTTTAATTGTTAATGGAGCCCAAACCTTACTGCGCTAGAGATCCGTCTGCGCTCTCGCTGTGGTGTCGAGGTGTGTGTTGAATCGGTCTCTCGCACACTTCAGTGAAGGTTGTGTTTGTGGAGCCCTCACATGCTCCTCTTATGGAGCACTCTAGTGCAGAGCTGTCTGTATAACCCGGATGACTTCTGCCGTCCTGGCTCGTGTTGGGTTGACTGACGGGAGCAGAGGTTCACCGGTGTTTGTTTCATCGGTGCGGAGCAGCTGGAGGATGTGAACGCTCCTCAGCTGCTGCAGCGTCTCCGTGTGAAGCAGCTCTTTGTTTCAGATGATCAGATGCGTCGAACACGTGTTCGCTGAGTTCGATCAGCCTGTCGAGGAGAAACTGTTCCTCAGACTCTGAGCTCTGTGATCACAGTCAGTCGTGTTGGAGTCCTCTTGAGCTGCGAGCACAGTAACGCTCTGAACTCTGCTCGAACACACACCACTCCTGACTCTTATCATAAATATAAAGAAAAAACAATCTTAACAGAAACCTGTGTTCACCGTAACCTCTTTCCAAACAATTCCTCTTGGAAACCAGCTTTGATCTGCACTTATGACCGTGGACCACAAAACCAGTCGTAAGGGTCAATCTTTTTGAAATTGAGATTTCTAGATAATCTGAAAGCTGAATAAATGAGCTTTCCATTGATGTATGGTTTGGAGATACAACTATTTGAAAATCTGGATTCTGAGGGTGCAAAAAAAAATCAAAATATTGAGAATCACCTTTAAAGTTGTTCAAATGAAGTTCTGAGCAATGCATATTACTAATCAAAAATGAAATTGATGTTTACGTTAGGAAGTTTACTAAATATTTTCATGGAACATGATCTTTAATGATTTTTGGCATAAAAGATTAATGGATAATTTTGACCCATACAGTTGTCTATTGCTACAAATATACCTGTTACTCGTGACTGCTTTTGTGCTCCAGGGACACACGAGTGAACTGATTACTAGGGTTTTCACTTAATTATTTTAATAACTTCTTACTGTAACATTAACACTCATGTTGGGCTACGTTCTCAAGACTTAAGCGCAAGACGAGATGTGTGTGAGTCTCGTGATACGTTACGCAGTTTGATTTGCGTCATGATTCAGTGAAAATAATCTGCTGTGTCTTCATGCGAGTATTTGCTTCTAGAAAATGTGGATGAACGCAAACAAATGAAGAGCTACAGTAGTTGATATTGCTGAAGTATTGATTGTGATTGATTTGGCACAGCCAGTAGCTCTGTCCGGCATCTGATCGTGTGTGTGTGTGTGTGTGAGACAGGTGTGTGAAGAAGGACGCGGAGCTGGCGAGCGCTCAGGCCCGGCTCAGAGAAGCTGAAGCCCTGCTGAACTCTAGAGAAGCGGCTCTGAACACGGCCGAGTCGGAGAGGAAGGCTCTGGAGATCAGCGTCACAGACCTGCAGCTCCAGCTCCAGGAGGTACACCTTCACACGCACCCAAACAACCACCGTCCGTCAGATTCATGCAAACCTCAGTCGAGCGTTCACTGCATCTGTGAGCTTACGGTCACACACTGAGCTGTCGATCAGTTTAGTGGAGGTGAGCCGGATCCAGAGCTGTGAATGAGTTCAGGAGCTCAGTATGTTCACGGTGAACACGAGACTTTCTCAAGAGCACTGAAAACACTACAGAAACCGACACGCAGCAGAAACATGGTACAATACATTTTTTTTATTTTTTAATAGAGTTGCACTCTTGGTGAATATCGCCACCTAATGGGGGGTAGTGCAATCATTAAAAAAAAAATCTTATCTGAATCTTTAATCAGTTTTTATTACTGCACACAAGAATTGGATTGTTTTTAAGCTAAATATATATTAAAAGGATTAATTGAGCTAAAAACCGCCAAGATGTCTGTATACATTTGAGATGAGGTGAGGTGGATTTCTGTAGTTAGAAGTCCTGTTGTGTGTAAAAAAAAAAAATAAAATAAAAGTTTGATCCACTTTGTGTGAAGTCATAGTACAATAAACATTGAGATGTGTATGAATATGATTGTAGCCTCATCAATCACACATGCGCGCTGACACCTGTGAAGTAAACTAATCCTGAAATATAACCTGCTCTGGAGCATCTTGTATTCAGAGCATACGTTGCTGTGATTACTTGCCCTGAACGTTTGTGAGACCAGAAGTTGAGTTAATCGGTAAACCAATCCGGGTGTGCTTCATAACCTGGTTTCTGGAGTACACTGGACATTGGCCACTAGTGCTGCTTGGAGAACATGCGGTGCACATGTAACCGAAAAGCATTTAGTGTTCATATAAACACAATCCTTCAGAATGAAATCAGAGAGGATTTATTCTGACTGATGAACGAGTGCATGTAAAGGCGTCCGAGGAGGTCCGGACTGAGACTCGTTTACTGATCATCAAAAACACTCGTGTTGCTGACAGTCCTTACATTTAGGCCTACTCTGTGTTAACACCTGGGGACACTTACCACTGTACCGAAATGGTTGGATGTGATGAAAGGTCATGCAGAGTATGAGAAGAGGGGAAATATGATCTTAATTGTTTTAATGATGTGCAGCATTGAGTATTTCACTCCATTTGCAAAATCCAAAGAGAAACGAGCCTTGAGCTCATGTTTTTCATGCAAAAATGAATACATGAGGGCAAAGCTGCTCCTGTGCGAGTTTGGCTTTTAAATTTGTGTACTATGATACAGTGACGCTATTGCGTTGAGCAAGAGTGCTGTTATTCTCAAATATCAGCACGATTACAGATGCGATCCTGATCACACATTAGTTCTATAATTAAGTTAACAATTGAGAGAAACTTTGCACTCAATATTGTCTGTTCTTTCTTATAAAAGTAGTAAATGTGACTGTAAGTGTACTGTATAAGCAGACAGATATCACCTCCTAATGGAGAAGTGAACGTCACCACAGCACAGAGTGTGTAAGTCTTTGGGTCATCTGGCCTCATCAGACTCTAGCACAGGAACACAGACGTGTGTGTGTGTGTGTGTGTGTGTGTGTGTGTGTGTGTGTGCTGCAGCTGGAGGGAGGACTGAGCTCGGCGAAGAAGCAGCTGTCAGATGAGACTCTGCTGCGCGTGGATCTGGAGAACCGCTGCCAGAGCCTCGTGGAGGAGCTGGACTTCAGGAAGAACATGTTCGAGGAGGTCAGTTCTGTTCAGCTGCACCAAACCAAACTAACTGTGAAACATTCAGACTCCTAACAACTGCTGCGCCGCTGTGCCAGGATTCCACACACGAGGAAACATTAACCAGTTAGGATGTAACATCAAGTCCCCCTGTACTCCTTTCAATGGGATTTTATTTATTTTTTTTAATTGTAAAAAGCATTTTTTTGCAGCAAGACTGCATTATTTGATCATATATGAAATATGTTAGTGCTGTCAAACAATTAATTGCGGTTAATCACATCCAAAATAAGTTTGCTTGCATAATATAGGCCTATGTGTGTGTATATATTTAAGAAAGTTTAAGTTTACATATTTAATATGTATATTTAATATTATAAAAAAATAATTTCTACAGGGTTGTTTTTTTTTTTTGAGTTGTGAAAGCAGTGTATGTGCTCCAGAGTACGTGATCTGAGCGACAGCAGTTTCTCTTCCTCGTTTACGCTGCTCTGTGATCCGGTCACGCCGCTCAACACCATTCACTTTAATATCATGGATGTCTGGGCATGTCACCGTGTTCATATAAAATCTATTTTTATCGTTTTGTAAACATCACTTGATCTTTCTTTCTGATGATTTGGATTAGGGTTAGAAAGCAATTCTTAGAGACCTGTTGCGTTCTCGCGGTGAGGAGCGAGTAAGGAGTTGTATTAATGTGAGTGCATGTCTGCGTGTGATTGGTTATTAATGAGCGCGTGTCTGCGTGTGGTGGACAGGAGGTCAAGGACACGCGGCGCAGGCTGGAGACGCGTCTGGTGGAGGTGGACTCGGGTCATCAGATGGAGTTCGAGTTCAAGCTGGCCGCGGCGCTGGCTGATATGAGACAGCAGCACGACGAGCAGGTCCGGCTCTACAAGGACGAGATGGAGCAGACCTACACAGCCAAGGTGAGCGCAGTCGCAGATTCACACGTCTCTGCTGTGCGTGTGAAGCGCTTCCTTCCTCTCAGAGCTGCTTCAGTTCCTCTTTGTGTTCCTCTTAAGACGTCTGCGTGTGTTTCAGCTGGAGAACGTGCGTCTGTCCTCGGAGATGAACAGCTCTTCAGCGAGCATGGCCCGTGAGGAGCTGCGTGAGTCGTCGCTGAGAGTCGAGAGTCTGGCCGCTCAGCTCACCAGCCTGCAGAAAGAGGTGCGTCGCCACACCACCGACCTCTGACCCGCTTACACACACTGACCAGTTCCTCCTCGGTGCCGTCTTGAGCAGCTCTGAACGCGATTTCTGAAGCGCTACAGTGTTTGACTTTGAACAGGATTTAATCGATTCATTATAATGTGTTGTAACGCATCCAGAGCTTGTTTGTGAGCTGTGTGGTAACATGAAGCCTCGAGGATCTTCTGAAAGCAGTCGCTCTGCAGGGATCGGAGCGTCACTCAGACAGGAGCGCCCTTACAAGACTAGATGGAGAAATGTACTTTTACCACAGGACGTCTGTAATACTAATGCGCAATTCACTTCAGTAAAACTACCAGAAGTGGGAGGGGTAACTCTATTTATGCACCGCCATCACCTCCCTGTCGTCGTGTGTGTGCCACATTGAACGATTTATTAAGTTCTGATAGGATTCTGTTGCTAATAGCACTTACCTAAAGCTAGCAGGTCTTGTGCCTCTAACAAGTGCTTGAATGGTATTAGAAGGTGATCTGAATGGTATCAGATGCGTTAAACACTTGAGGTTTGCCCCAGGCTTGTCCTGCTGCCTGAAAAACCACACACAACTGCTACTAAACGCCAAATGACAGAGTTATGTGCATTTCCAGCTGGTCCATGCGCACAGCGTTACGCCCGTTTCACACATACTACGTTTGCGGTGCGTATTTTTTTTCCGCACCCATGTTAACCGATCCGAGCGTTCACACTGCGTGCGGTTGCGGTCCGGCAGTGCTCTCCAGGAGCGGTGCGTCTGCAGCAGTGCTGAGCTCGTTTCGAGTCTATTTTTGCTGTGCTGCACGCGCTGAATTAAAGTGACCGCGCTTTGTTCACGGTAAAAATGAACATGGATTGACATGTAAATGTAGTAATTTCACAATAAATAGATATAATTAGTCTATGTTTCACAGGCTTTTTGGCTAGGTTTAAAACAAATAAGTGCACTTTTAGATAAACAAGGCAACATATGCACTTGTCCTGTGGAGGTAGAAAAAAAGCTCAAGACCCGCGGGACTGTTCGTAATGAAGATTTAAATGTAAAAGGCACGAGAGCCGACTGTTTCTGTCAGTGGTTTAACTTAAAATATTTGTGCCTAAAACACAACAGCTATATGCTGTTTAAATGCGTTTCCACTTGCTTGAGCAGCTTAATATACAAATCTATAGCCAAATGCATTGAATACGTTGTTTATATTAATTGTTTAAACGTGAATGTCTATGAAAGATTGTGTAACTGTACTGTGATTAAAAGAGGACCACAATGCTGAAAAAGGCTAACAACGTTTGGATTTGAAATCAAAATGATGGATAAATGTTGTGTTTGTGGTAAACAGCCGTGGATCAGGAGCGGACTGCAAACGCGTTCTGTGTGAAAGCACAGTGAGTCCGTGCTGCTTCTGCACCGCATACACACTGCAGACGGAGCATGTGTGAAACAGGCCTTAAAGTAGTGACGTCCAGTAATAGTTGAGTGGTATTTGATTGCGTTGTTGTTCGTTCCTCAGGCGCGTGCGTGGCAGGATCAGATCAGTGAGCTGGAAGCGGCTCTGAGCCGCGAGAAGGATCTGAGCCGCAGGCTACTGGCGGAGAAGGAGCGAGAGATCGCAGAGATCCGAGCCAAGATGCAGCAGCAGCTGGATGAGTACGAGCAGCTGCTGGACGTGAAGCTGGCGCTGGACATGGAGATCAACGCCTACCGGAAGCTGCTGGAGGGAGAGGAGGAGAGGTGAGGCTGGCTCTGTGTGGTGTGTGCGGTGTGTGCGGTGTGTTTGGGGACTGGTGGTGTAACGCTGCTGCTCTCTCAGGCTGAAGCTGTCTCCCAGCCCCTCGGCTCGTGTGACGGTGTCCCGGGCGTCCTCCAGCCGCAGCGTCCGCACCGCGCGAGGGAAGAGGAAGCGTGTGGACGTGGAGGAGTCCGAGGCCAGCAGCAGCGTCAGCATCGCTCACTCCGCCTCTGCCACTGGAAACGTCTGCATCGACGAGCTGGACGTGGACGGGAAGTTCATCCGCTTGCACAACAGCTCTGAGCAGGTGCGTCTTTCTGACCGCAGGCACACACTCGGAGCGTGCGTCTATCAGCAGTGCGTAGAGCAGCATGTTATCAAACGTGCGCACGCGGTTCTTATGCACACCAGTAAGTAATCGTTGTTGATAAATCCCACATGTTCTTAAAGGCACAATATGTAAGTTTTGCCACTAGAGGTCACATTTTCAAAACAATATGTTCCATAGGAATAGGATATAATATCCATATTCCTACATGACACAATGATTAGGTCATTGATGGGTGACAATGACCAGGGATGAGTCATTTAAAACTGGAATTTCTCTGGATTTACAAATCCTTGGGAACTTTTGGGATAACGCAAGTGAATGAAATGTATCATACTGTGCAAGTAGTTTTTGAATATTGCATTATGAAAATTTTACATATTATGCCTTTTTAAGCACTGTGCCGTGCAAAAAATAAATCTAAGGCAGAGTTACCTCAAAAGCATTGCAAGGGGAGATGAATGGATACTAAGATGTAAAGGACCTAATATTGAACCTTGGGGGACACCAGTATGAAACGGTGCCCACCTCAAACCTGTAACCACCCATGGAAATAACCTGGCTACGATCAGAAAGATCTAAACCAATGTAAAGCTGTCCCAGAAACACCGAAGAACGGTTTAAGATGGGTGAGTAAAGACAATGATCAAGAGTGCTCTTGACCAAGGCTGCTTCTGACCTAATGTTCAAGAATGGGTGCTTTGGCTGATTTAATATAGTGGTATATCAGTATATCAGTCACCGTTTCGGTTCAGATGCGGTTCAGATTTCTTTCTTTTTTTTCCTGTTTCTATTCTGTCTATCACTCTGTTGTAGAAATTAATTGAAGGAAACTCTATTTTCTGAATAATCTTTCAGGATCAACCCATGGCCGGGTTTCAGCTGACCAGAACAATCGGTGATGTTTCTGCTACGTATAAATTCACTGCCAAATACGTCCTGAAGGCTGGACAGAAAGTCACGGTACATACTGACACTTCCTCATAGTGTTCTATTCATAATCAACAGCACACGTCTGTCACCTGTAGTTTGTCTCAACGCTGTTGATTTCTGTCAGATCTGGGCGTCTAATGCGGGCGTGAGCTCCAACCCTCCGACGGACCTGATCTGGAAGAACCAGAGCTCATGGGGGAGCGGCGAGGACATTAAAGTGCTTCTGCTGAGCCCAGAAGGAGAGGTGAGGCGTGTTTATCATCCCTCATTATTATTATAGACGCTTGTCTTCACGTGGCCAGTAGAGGGCAGCATTGGCTCTGCTCTGAAGTGTCCCTGTCCCTACAGGAAGTAGCTGTGAGGAGCACAGTATTCAAGACTGCAGTGGAGGAGGAGGAGGAGGAAGAGGAAGCTGAAGTCATTGAGGAGCGTTTCTTTCACCAGCAGGTGTGTCTGTGTGTCTGTGTGTCTGTGTGTCTGTGTGTCTGTGTGTCTGTGTGTCTGTGTGTCTGTGTCTGTGTGTCTCGCTGGCTCAGTGCTCTGCTCTGTTTCCACAGGGAGATCCTCGTACTGCTAAGAGGGGTTGTGCGATCATGTGACCAGCACTACAGCCAATCAGAGCTGCCAGCTGCACCACCTTCCTGTGTGGTCTTATTATTTTGAGTGAATCTTTTCTGTTTGTTTTGAATTATGCTTTTTAAAGTCTTTTTCACTTCAGTTTGTTTCAGATTTTGTGACCCGTTTATCAGCTTAAATTGAATGAACCAAATGTTTTTCTCTTCATTTGTAAGTTGTAACTGTGAGGACTCTTTTCTAGACTCGTCCACGTCAGATTCTGTGACTAACCTCTTTTTTTTTTTTTTTTAAATCATGTTTATATTAATTTTATAAGACTGCATTTTAGGTCTCTTTTATAGACAGTTTTTATAGTGGCTCATAGTTTTTAGTGAGGTTATTACAGACAGTAGCATGCTAGTTTGAATATTGAAGTGTTGTTGTATTTAAAGCAGCTGTTCAGAAGTAATTCACTACATGATGACGGGCCGGACGCATCTCTTCTGCAGACGGACCTCACTCGTCCTCCGAGCTCAGGAACATGTAGCACACAGAGCTGGACGAGGAGCGCTTCCGTCGGTGTTCCTGCTGAAGAGATGCAGCGGTGGGTCTGACACGCGTCTCTCTTCGGCTGTATGCCGTGTGATCAATGAAAACACTGCCGCTAACGGTGTGGAAGCCATTAAACCTCAAGATATTCAGTACTGTATGTTTTTTACAGATCAGATTGTCAGAGCTGAAATGTTATTTTGTACTGCTTTTGTCTGTACTATCTAACAAACACTAGCCTTACGCATACACTGTTGATTTTGATTTTTAACCTTATATTTTAAGAATTGCCACATGCATGCTTTATTTTGCTGCAGCCTTTATACTTCAAATGATCAAATAAAGTGTTGATTGAATGTATCTTAATGTGCACGTCTGATTTGTGAACATTAGGAGAGGTTTTAGAAAAGCCCTCTCAGCAGCTCCTCGTGAAAGCACCACTCCTGCTTGAACGAGGAAAGTGTTGGGTGAGCTTGATTCAGTAATGTGTCGGTATCTGAAGATGCGGTCAGCTGACATCTGCCCTCTGTTATCTTTGTCCAGCTAATGCTTTCTGGAGCAGCAGAGCTGCTTGAGCGGTGTATGAACACAATATAAACTAAAAGCACCGGACGTGAGCTGGGACGGTCCATAGAGCAGTGGTTCTGCAGCGGTCCGAGGTGTAGCTCTTCATATTTAAAGGGTCGTGAAACCCTGAAACACATGTGAGATGTTAACATGTACAGGTTGCACATCAGTGAAAACCATAGTAGCACTAATTATGTCTCTTATTAAGGGAAAAGTGGTTATTTCTTTTTTTGGAGCCATTTCATTCTTCCAGTTCAAAAAGCAAAGTTGAACCAATGTCACAAAGCGGTGTGTATGCATTAATTTGGCGATGGCTGCCGTATCTTAACACCACATCAGTTGTGTCTACATTAACACCATAATATCATGTAGTAAAAACTGTTTTTTTCCTAATTCAGACATATATTGCCGTAGCAGTCATTTGCCACCGGCTTCTTGACGTGGAGAATGCACTGCAGTCACAACACAAATGAATTATAGAAAAATACTTTATATTAGAAATCTTTCCATTAATTCAATACAGATAATGACAACCGTCAGTGGTTTACATCACACAGCTAAGCGTGATTCATTCACAACAAAACTGAAGAAAACATCTGCCTTCATCTCTGCATTGCATAATGAAATGGGTTGAGCTCTGTGCGGATTCTTTTCTTTGAACGGTGTGAGTGCAAAGGATTGTGGGTGATGAGGCAGAGAGCAGGATCAGGTGCAGCTGAAGGACGTTACTGAGCTTCCTCCAGACGCTTCTCCAGCAGCGCTGCGTTCACACGGTGCTGCATCAGAAACTGTCCGTTCAGGTGAAACACGGGGATGTGCTGACCGTATCTGTCCAACCAGACTCTGTTCTCCGGCCGAGAGATGTCCACCTCCTGCAGCTCAAACTGACACACACACACACACACACACACACAGCTGATCAAACCTGCAGCTCACACACACACAGCTGATCAAACCTGCAGCTCACACACACAGCTGATCAAACCTGCAGCTCACACACACACACCTGATCAAACCTGCAGCTCACACACACCTGATCAAACCTGCAGCTCACACACACACCTGATCAAACCTGCAGCTCACACACACACCTGATCAAACCTGCAGCTCACACACACACACACACTGATCAAACCTGCAGCTCACACACACACACACCTGATCAAACCTGCAGCTCACACACACACACACACCTGATCAAACCTGCAGCTCACACACACACACACCTGATCAAACCTGCAGCTCACACACACCTGATCAAACCTGCAGCTCACACACACACACACATCAAACCTGCAGCTCACACACACACACACACACACCTGATCAAACCTGCAGCTCACACACACACACACACACCTGATCAAACCTGCAGCTCACACACACACACACACACACACCTGATCAAACCTGCAGCTCACACACACACACACACACACACCTGATCAAACCTGCAGCACACACACACACACACACCTGATCAAACCTGCAGCTCACACACACACACACACACCTGATCAAACCTGCAGCTCACACACACACACACACCTGATCAAACCTGCAGCTCACACACACACACCTGATCAAACCTGCAGCTCACACACACACACACACACACACCTGATCAAACCTGCAGCTCACACACACACACACACACAGCTGATCAAACCTGCAGCTCACACACACACACACACACACACAGCTGATCAAACCTGCAGCTCTCACACACACACACACACACACACACACACAGCTGATCAAACCTGCAGCTCACACACACACACACACACACACACACACACACACACAGCTGATCAAACCTGCAGCTCACACACACACACACACACACACAGCTGATCAGTGGAGCTGGGGGAGTGTGAGCGGGTCTTACTCGGTGTCTGTAGGGCTCCAGCGCTGCTTTGGCTTCATCACACAGAGGACACGGCTCCTGGAACACAAACACACCTCAGCTTCACACACATGAAGGAGCTTCTGCTAACTTCTGACTAATCTGATCAATTACCTCGAGGAAGAGCTGTGTGTGTGTGTGTGTGTGTGTTACCTTGGTGAAGAGCGTGAGGACAGGAGTCCTGCGGCAGTGCTGTCTGACCGCTCGAACCACACCGGACAGCAGCATGACTAACACACACACACACACACACACACACACACACACACACACCGGGAACATTAACACTCTCGATCGCTAGTAAGAGGACTATCTAGACACCATCGTGCTAGCGCTAATGTGAGCGTTATCTCTGACCAGCTCCGATGATAAACACTGTCCTCATTCTCTTTGATACATTTTCTGCTATATTACTTTTGTTAATATTTTAGTCATTTTAGATAGAAAGAAGACAAACTAGACTCTTACCAGTGATAATTATCACGCGCCGGAAGCTACTCACCGGAAGTAGGCGTATCACGTAAATACAAGACAGAGTACAAGGCAGAGAAATAAATAAATAAAAAGTACAAGGCAGATAGAAGGTAATGTCCTACAGTTTAAGGCGTGTAAGACAGAATAACAACAAAAACATAAAATGAACATCAATAATCAAAAATCAATAATAAAATAAAATACCATGACAAAAAGTTTTTTTTCTTTTTTTTTTTCATTTCACCATGTCCCTTCCACCATGAATAGCTTATTATTCTTTTATGATTGTTAAACTTAACATATATCATTGCAAATGTTACTCTGTGCTCTAAAAATAGACATATTGTATGACACTGTGCAAGGTCTTCTCATAACCTAGAGAAACGCGCGCGCGTCAGTGTGTCAGCAGGACCCGGATTGATTACAAGCTTCACATGCTGTTCAGTTGTACTGTGTTATGATGATAATAGGATAAAAGTCACATATGCTACGCAAATTCTGTTCAAAAAAAGATATTTTTGATATTTCAACTGTCTATTATTAATGGACATATTTTCTAACATGAATGTTAAAAGGATTACATAGCATTTAAAGAAATATACAAGGTGGTAAAGTGGGTACAGTTGAGACACCCTTTACTGTATACAGTAACAGTTCAATCATAGAAAATAAAATACAGAGGCTGTGTGTGTTTGTGTGTACTGGTATTACCAAATGTCTCCACAAGTACAGTCATACCAATATATTATAACCTTATATGGGAATATTTTTTAGGTCCCCATCATACAGATTGATTGAAAATGTAAAAGTGCAGAAAGTTTCGAGTGAAGCGTAGGTTTAGGGGTAGGGTTATAGAATATACAGGTATTTTTACTGTTATGTTTTAGGGGTCAAAAAGTCCTAAAGGATTCCAATAGGAAAACTGTGCAGGATTCTAATTGGAATTTCTATCATATTTTGGAACCACTCCTATAGGATTCTTATAGGACAAGACATAAATATCCTGTAGGATCGTTCCTATAGCATTTTAATGGGATTTTAGTCCTATAGGATTTTTTTAATTTTTTATTATTATTCTAAAGGTGCACTTTTCCACTGTATTTGTTTTACTAAGAAATAGTACTTGCAGTTTGCTTAAACTCACCCTGATGTAGACATTGTTCATTGTATGTTGCACAACCTGCAGTAACATTGTAAACAACACTGGAGGCGATTTGTGCAGCACACAGCTTTAGTGCAAAACAATTCCAAGGCACTGATAATAGATTGATGACACACACACACACACACACACACACACACACACACACACACACACGCACGCACACACACACACACACACACATAGCACTTGCGTCCTCCAATGTAAATATCCACCGGACCCGCTCTAGACTCGAAAAGAATTGGGGAGGAAGATATAAAGCTTATACCAGGAGACCAGAAGTTGAATATAAAAATGACACTTTACCGTAACAATAGTAATAATAATAATAGCAAATACAATCACATCACAACACAGAGCAATAAAACATCAAACAGTAAGTAGAAGTTGATATCGTAAATCAGTTTAATTCCCCATTATATTTCAGTATAATACTGTTCATTTCATGCGATACATGTAATAAAGTTCAGTTTGTGTGTAATGTAAAAAGAGAGATAAAAAAAAACCCAGATCCATTTCAGTTAAGGGAAAACCGGGAAAAAGTATGACAAATATTGTCTCCAATATATTTCAAAGCAGTCACTAATGCTCTGTGAACGGACCACATGCTCGATGACTTGGTTTCAGAGCCAGCTCAGTCATTTCAGCCAGCTGTGCTGTAAGCGCTCTTTGCTTAGTTTAGTATAAATCCATTCACAATTTGAAGAAAATGTTTGTTTATCCAAGAGGACCAAACATCCACATATACCATTTCAGGAATGACAAACGGGGTGTTAAACATTACGCGGGTAAATCTGCTAGATTGTTCAGGGACTCATTGCTATGATTGATATTGATAATGGAAGACAAGCCAATGTCACAATATCGCTGTGCATTAAGTGATTCAGACTAAATTTAGAGTAGCAAAACTACAACAGTAACAAGTATGCGCTGACTGAATATATTTACATAAAATGTAGACTAAATTAAATCTAAAAATATTTCAAAATATTTAATGCATTATTTAATTGTTATACCATTAATAATGAACTTATTTCATTTGTAGTTAACTAGTTTAAATAATTCTCCATTATACGCTGTTGGTGTCGGGCATATTTATTTACTTATAAAATGACACGAGACTTTGTGATTCCTGCACTTGCTATACTTTATACTTCAGTACAATAAAAGCACACACATTTGGAGTTGAAATGGCAGCTGAACTAATGCTAGTTATAATGATAATTTGATAATATTTTCATCTGAAAAGTCTTTGTTTTTCGCTAGGAGACATTTCTTTCATGTCATCTTCATGAATGAAAAGTATATCTATAAAGTGAATTTTACTTCACAGCCAGAGTTGAGAAGGCAAATATTAAAAGTGTTTAAAATGTGTTCATGACTATGAAGGTAAGTTATTGATTATCAATAATACCATTATGATGTCATTTGGGAGATAGCCTCTCTAGCTACCTAAAGTTAAAGGCATCATCTATCATTGTTGTTATGCTATTATTATTGCAATGTGCAATTATTATTATTTTTTCTCGATTTCTGACAAGAACGAGGCAGGAGAGGTTTCTGTAAGGGTCTCAAGAGCCTGTACCTATATAAACCACAACATTAAATCAGCTTTACCGGACGTTTATGAGCTGGCTTGTTATTAAAGATGTATAAAGGATAATTTCAATGCTGCTCTGCAGTAGAGAATGAGAATGTGACGTAACGCCGCGCTGAGTTCTGGGAAACTGCTTTGTTTATCCGCCATATTTGCAGGACAGCGCTGCCTTCCCGCTGTTGAGTTTAGGGCAGGGTTTGATTTTATTTTGTCGTGATTGTGAAAAATGTCACCATTGCCATTCATGCTGCATGGAGAATTGCAATAGTAACTCAGATCATCGTTCTGAGAGAAAACTGGATAATGCAGTATGTTTGTTCGCCGTTTATGTATAGACTCAGTTGGTTATGTCTAAAATGAAGGTAAACAGCTGAGAGAAACGCATGCGTGCCTCTATATTAGATGCGTGCTGGTCTTAAAGGGACAGTACTAAACATGCTGCCGACTGTAATTAAAGGGATAGTTCACCCTAAAATTAAATTTCTGTCATTATTTACTCACTCACATGTTGTCCCAAACCTGTATTAATTTCTTTCTTGTGCTGAACACAAAAGAAGATATTTTGAAGAATGTGGGTAACCAAACAGTTGCTGGTTCACACTGACTTTAACAGTAGGGGAAAAAATACTGTGGAAGTCACTGTAGACCAGCAACTGTTTGGTTTTCCACATTCTTCAAAATAGCATTTATTTTCAGCAGAAGAAACTCGTTCAGGTTTAAAACATCTTTTGAGTGAGTAAATGAAGGTATAAAAATCAAACACTAGCCTATTTTAATTGTGAGGTGAATTATTCCTTTAATGTTAATAAAACACCAAACACAAAGAGAAAAATCACTCACTACTCTTGACTGAAAAACTTTAATACAGTTGCTTTAATAGGAATCAATCCATATAGTGTTTTATTTTTATATTTGTTCATTCAATTTCTTGAATGCTCCTGCTAAATACACCTAAAGCCTACCTGGAAATAAAACACGGTTTATTTTATTTGTATATTATGTTTATTTGTAATGTGTATCTTTGCTCTCATTTTCTAATAACAAAGATAAAATAATGGCAACGATTTTTATCTTCACCCACTTTGGCCTAAATATCTGCCATACTTTTTTATATTTTGTTACCTTAAAAGGCCTTGTCTTTATAACAGGGAAATTAGTTTGGCTGTACTGCTCAAACAGCTTGCAAAATAGAAAAACCAACATGACAAAGAATTGTGATAATATTGTGAATCGTGATATTTCTAAAAAAAAAATTGTGATATTTTTGCCATATCACCCACCCCTAGCTGAGGGGGAGCAAACCCATACAAACCCCCCCCCCCCCATTTTGCCCCTGCCCCTCCGGAGGTCTGTGCATGCCACTGTATATATATATATATATATGTGGGTGATTCTTAGACTATGGGCACTCTTATGATCTTTGGTCATATTTTTAAAAATACATATAATTTTGGACAAATTCCTCTTTCTTTGTTAAACTAACAATAAAACCACCTTAAAAACTTTTTACTACCTTTCCATTATGATTTTTTCATACTTTTCAACCTCCTTATATGTTTCAAAATCACTGTTTTCTCCTTTCACCCAGACTTTTAAACTTCAACAATGAAAATACAGTTTAAAAATATAACTTATCTGGTAAATATTAATGTACCTGAATTAAGCACTAGTAAAATAATTAAAATACATTATTTAATCTGAGACCACTACCAATATTACTTTTCATACAAAATATAGCTGTCGCACAGTATTGGTGTCATTTCCAGCACAACACTGTACTGTCTCTTTAAGAAGTTTGTGTGAAAGATTGTTTCCATGGTTTCTATGGAAATGTTCAGTGACATCAGAGCACATGCTGGACATGGAGGGAATTTACATTTTCATCAACAACATGTGAAGAAAAATCAAATATTGCTCGATCAGTTAATACATTTATTCTACGTCATTTCCAAACATGCTGTACCTTCAAGGGTGTTTTTAAAAAGCTAAAATTTTAAGTTAAATAAGAGTATTTTTCATGAAATGCTAAGTATTAATTCAAAGCTATCGTCCATTTTTCACACAAAACTACAGAGATGTCATTTCCAGCACAGTCTCTCACACGCTGCCTCTGCGGTGGAAATGACATTTATGGTTACAAAGTACAATTGCTATGTTTAATGACTTTGTGAATTGAGTTTAATGAGTGTGATGAGTTTAAGACTTTTTCTAATAAATATCTCTGCTGTTTCTCTACATTCACGTTAATTCATTGTCATTTCCACAACACCCTGTCATTTCCATGTCAAATTATTTAAACTTATGAGACTGTGTTACGAGACTTTTGAACAAGTTTTTTTTATTCAACTTCATGTTAAAAGTGCCCCTAGTTGAAGAAACGCCCGTATATGTGCATCAGAGGCCAGCGGGTAAGTGCTGTGCAGGTAAAACCTCACTCCCCGATCTCAAGCCGTGGCCTTTAGCCTCCATGTTAGAGGCCTGCCTCCCACAACCCGCTCGACACATATGTGTGTGTGTATATAACAAGATAAATGTTATATAAATATCAGTTCTTAGGTTCTTTAAGTAAATCCTGAGTTAATGAGATCGCGCTTCCTATTGGTTGCGCCGGTGATTGCCCAATGAGTTCGAACTGCTGTGGGAGGAACTATGCTGCCTTCACG